>NW_026895184.1:0-145790 GCF_033153095.1 Gastrolobium bilobum | reverse complement strand
TTTAGGCTGACTTACGGCGCTGAAGCCATGATCCCAGTAGAAATCGGGGAACCCTCCTAGCGGCGAGAGCACGTAACCGAGATCGACAACACCCAGAATTTGAAAGAAGCATTAGACTTGCTGGACGAACTCAGAAGGTCTGCCGCCGAGTCTGATCTCCATTCTAAAGGAAAATCAGCTACTTACTACAATAAGAAGGTCATCCCCAGGAGTTTCCAAGAAAAAGATTTGGTGCTTCGCAGAGCAGACGTTGGAAATAAAAACGCCCGCGAAGGAAAGCTCGCCCCAACATGGGAAGGACCTTACAGGGTAACCAACAAATTAGGTCATGGAGCCTACTACCTAGAAACATTAGAAGGAAAGGCGCTGCCAAGGGCTTGGAACGCCGATAAGCTCAAAATGTATTATAGTTAAGTTATCATGTAACAACTCCTGCACTCTTTTCCTTTCCTAGGCTTTTGTCCCATAGGGTTTTGCTGGGAAAGGTTTTTAACGAGGCAGAGTTTTGAGCTTCAATAAAGATCGCTAGTTCAATTTAACACTATCAAATGCGACTACGGGACGGTTCTCACCCCCGCCATAGTTGGTCTGGGATGGTTCTCACCCCCAGCCAACACCCAACTTACGGGACGGTTCTCACCCCCGCCATAGTTGGTCTGGGATGGTTCTCACCCCCAGCCAACGCCCAACTTACGGGACGGTTCTCACCCCCGCCATAGTTGGTCTGGGATGGTTCTCACCCCCAGCCATCGCCCAACTTACGTGACGGTTCTCACCCCCGCCATAGTTGGTCCCAACTTACGGGACGGTTCTCACCCCGCCATAGTTAGTCTGGGATGGTTCTCACCCCCAGCCAACGCCCAACTTAAGGGACGGTTCTTACCCCCGCCATAGTTGGTCTGGGATGGTTCTCACCCCCAGCCAACGCCCAACTTACGGGACGGTTCTCACCCCCGCCATAGTTGGTCTGTGATGGTTCTCACCCCCAGCCATCGCCCAACTTACGGGACGGTTCTTACCCCCGCCATAGTTGGTCTGGGATGGTTCTCACCCCCAGCCATCGCCCAACTTACGGGACGGTTCTCACCCCCGCCATAGTTGGTCCCAACTTACGGGACGGTTCTCACCCCCGCCATAGTAGGTCTGGGATGGTTCTCACCCCCAGCCATCGCCCAACTTACGGGACGGTTCTCACCCCCGCCATAGTTGGTCCCAACTTACGGGACGGCTCTCACCCCCGCCATAGTTGGTTTGGGATGGTTCTCACCCCCAGCCAACGCCCAACTTATGGGACGGTTCTCACCCCCGCCATAGTTGGTCTGGGATGGTTCTCACCCCCAGCCAACGCCTAACTTAAGGGACGGTTCTTATCCCCGCCATAGTTGGTCTGGGATGGTTCTCACCCCCAGCCAACGCCCAACTTACGGGACGGTTCTCACCCCCGCCATAGTTGGTCTGGGATGGTTCTCACCCCCAGCCAACGCCCAACTTACGGGACGGTTCTCACCCCCGCCATAGTTGGTCTGGGTTATTCTCACCCCCAGCCATCGCCCAACTTACGGGACGGTTCTCACCCCCGCCATAGTTGGTCTGGGATGGTTCTCACCCCCAGCCAACACCCAACTTACGGGACGGTTCTCACCCCCGCCATAGTTGGTCTGGGATGGTTCTCACCCCCAGCCAACGCCCAACTTACGGGACGGTTCTCACCCCCGCCATAGTTGGTCCCAACTTACGGGACGGTTCTCACCCCCGCCATAGTTGGTCTGGGATGGTTCTCACCCCCAGCCAACGCCCAACTTATGGGACGGTTCTCACCCCCGCCATAGTTGGTCTGGGATGGTTCTCACCCCCAGCCAGCGCCCAACTTAAGGGACGGTTCTCACCCCCGCCATAGTTGGTCTGGGATGGTTCTCACCCCCAGCCAACGCCCAACTTACGGGACGGTTCTCACCCCCGCCATAATTGGTCCCAACTTACGGGACGGTTCTCACCCCCGCCATAGTTGGTCTGGGATGGTTCTCACCCCCAGCCAACGCCCAACTTACGGGACGGTTCTCACCCCCGCCATAGTTGGTCTGGGATGGTTCTCACCCCCAGCCAACGCCCAACTTACGGGACGGTTCTCACCCCCGCCATGGTTGGTCTGGGATGGTTCTCACCCCCAGCCAACGCCCAACTTATGGGACGGTTCTCACCCCCGCCATAGTTGGTCTGGGATGGTTCTCACCCCCAGCCAACGCCTAGCAAGCAAGATGGTTCCCACCATCGCCGCAGTTGGACTGGCATGATCCTCACCCCCAACCAACGCTCGTACAATCAAGCTTAATTCACTGAAGAAGAGGCAAGAAAAATAAAGCGGCTCTTTAGACAAAGCGTGCAAAATGACAAAGATAAAGGAAATCCACTCGTTGATATTAATAGTCTCTACAACATAAGGCCGTTGTTGACATACCAACGGCGCCAAAAAAAAAAAAAGCCACCGACGCCAGAGCATCTTAAACATCCCGATCCTGAACGGACGGGTCCCCTTCAACTACTGGGGCAACCGCCCCCGACGCCTGAACCGTTTCATCCTGCCTAGCAGTACCAACAGGATCGCCTGACGTTACACGCCCAGCGTCATCTCGCGTATGATCACTGTCTGTGTCAGTCATTGGAAGCACGCCGCGAGCTCCTTCATCGTCATCAGTCTCTGGAGACGTTTCAATCACCTTCACCCCACCACCTTCAAGGCGCTCTACAATCTGGCCATCCTCTACATCATAAGACGGATCCAGGCCAGTCAAATTGACACCAGCATACCTCACGGCAACCTGCTTGAGGGCGTTGTTGAAAGAATCATACATCAGATCTGCCAGAGCCTCTTCCAGCTTCCCCACTTGCGTAATAGCCTTCTTATAGTCGTCATCCCTGGCGTGAAGGCTCCCGTGCGCGGAAAATAAATCTGAAGAGAGTTGATCTCGCTCTGCTGAAAGAGTCTTCTTTTCCTTCTTCAAATTCTCCACTGACAGACTCAGGTTGTTTTTATCGGCGGTCAATTGTTTCACCGCATTCTCTGCCGTTTTTAATTGCGCCATCAACGATTTTGAAGAAGCTTTCCCGTCAGCAATTTCTTTGCCAAGGCGCCCTACGTCAGCAGTCAAGCTATTCACCTGCCCCCCCAAGTCAACAATAAGATCCTCTTGTCGGGTACATCGTTCCTCAAAATCCATGGTAATCTCCTGTTGACCCAGGAGGCGGCCAATTATTACTTGGGTGCAATCCAGGTATTGCTGGCGGTCGAAACGCGGGGGCATTATCATCTTGGGACGCCTGACGTTGGGGAAGCCGTCGGCGAGGTCCCTCTCTGACAACCTGAGCGCCCTGCTCACAAGGATTTCTGGAAGAGGGGGTGAACCTACAGCTTCAGATGGCTCAACAGGGTGGTCACCTCCCCCAGCCGGATCGCCCTCAGAGGCACCATCCCGGGTCAGACCGTCCCCAGAACTCTCAGAGCGCCCTGCCTGGGAAGATCT
Organism: Gastrolobium bilobum; assembly: GCF_033153095.1. Lineage (NCBI taxonomy): Eukaryota > Viridiplantae > Streptophyta > Magnoliopsida > Fabales > Fabaceae > Gastrolobium > Gastrolobium bilobum. The sequence goes on along the minus strand of NW_026895184.1, from coordinate 142,272 downwards.
TGGTGGTGTTAAGCTCGCTGTCGCGCCTTGTAACCCATAACCAAGTGCTGATTCACTTGCAGAAGAGTGGCCAGTCACGCCGGTGGGCTCTCTAATAATAGGGCAGTTAGCCCGCTTCTCAAGTTCACCAGCAGGGATGTCAGCAGCAGACCGAACTTTCTTCTTTTTCTGGCGGACCTCCACGGCTTTACCCTTGTCCAGACTTTTCCTTTTGGAGGGAAGGATGGTCTGAGTCTGAGGCACCACGCCCTGCTTGGCCCTCACTTTAGCGGCGGCATCACACGCAAGTTTCAACGCATCGGTTGCCATGGTTCCAACTACAAACAATAAGATATGAGTCAGTATAAACACAAGGAAGGGTAAACACAAGAAGTCTCAGAATATATCGCCACAAAGTTAAAGAAAAAGGAAAATTTTGAACGCCACCACACCTCCATGACACAACACTTGCTTCGTGGGCCAACTGGCAAGACCCCCCTTTACCTCCAAAAACCAACTGATCGCCCTTACCTCCCCAGGAGACAAGACCCTTAGAGCAAACGAGTAATGACCGGCCGGCGTCTCATAATGAGCCTTAGTCCAGTACAGGGGAAACCGGCACTCCCCACTCGACGGATCAACAAAGAAAGGGAGCTCGCCCTCGCTTAGCACTGGTTCAATCCAAAAGAAGGTACGCGTCCAATTTTTGTAAGAGTTGGCGTACTGGGCGAATATTGATCCAACCGATTTGCCCGCCTTCAAAGAAACCCAACCAAGCTTCGTCTTCTTGGATGGCGACACTTGAAAGCAGTAGAAAAATGATCGTACAGAATAGACCATGTCAAAATACTTGCATATACTCTCAAAAACTCGGACAAACGCCCAAGCGTTGGGATGCAGTTGTGAAGGCGCAACCTGTAAGTGAGATAACACCCCCATCTCGAACTCGGACAACGGAAACCTCACCTTCTGATCAGTAAAGTGTGTTTTGTACACCATAAATCGCCATCGTAATCGCTGCTCCGCAAGAGGCGCGTCACAAACTCGACGATCAGCGCCGACCGCGATCGGTTGCCACTTCGCCTCCATGGCGCCGTTTTCAGTTATACTAAAGCTAGATTCACCTTTATAGTGACTGCGTAAGATGCTCTTGTCAGAGTAGCTTGAAGATGTTGAGGCCACCACTGAGTCAACCCAATCCCGCGCCCCGAGACCATCGTCCGACGGAACAGTCGCCATAATTTTGGGAAATCCGTGAAAGGTCTACCTAGGAGCGACAAACACACAGTCAATCTTCTAAACTTCACATACGCCAAGAAGACCATTGCAAAAGGAAACGAGTTACTCCAACCCACCCTATCAACATCCTTGTCACCTCCAACACCCCCCGCGCCAAGAACAACAAAAAAAAAAATAAGTTATACAGGTAACTCACCATCAGAATCCGAGGTATCTGATGAACTTGAGTAAAAATCTGAATAGCTCAGGTTAGAAGGCCACCAAGCAGGCGGTATCTTATAAAGCCCTATATCCTCAAAAATGGCGTCCCACACGCCATACCTTGTAAGGCGACCATCCTCCGGGTGATATCTACCCAAACGATTTTCTGTCGACTCATCATACATGCGACGATGGAAAGATTGGGGAATGGGGGGAATTAGACCATGAGAGGAACGACGGGCGACTGGAGAATGGCGAGGGTGGAAATAATATTCTAAGGGACGATTTTGACGTAGGCGGTTGATGTTAGATACGGGTCGAATTAATCGCCCAACTCCAAAATCAGAACGCCGAGAAACGCGACGGCGTGAAGCGAGCATCTGCCTCCTAGAGGCGGCACGAGAACGCCCACTAGGTCTGGAGCTCTTCTCACCAACCGAATCGTGGCGCCCTCTAAGGCGCCCACTACAGGGAATTGAACACGACGCCTCACCAGCATACGGTAGGATAGGACCCGATACTCTCTCGGGGAGAAGATTTTGAATCTCCTCTTCGCTAAAACCCAGAAGTTCGGGCACCTTCCCATGGGGAAACCTCTCAACCCCAGGAACTAAGGGATGACTTGGGGTGCAACTAGCAAGACACTCTCGCATAGCTGGCCCCACCGCACTATCCCCCAGTGCCTCAAAGGCCTCGTCAAATTCCTCTTCCTTAATTTCTACTTCCAATTCAGGGAGTATGAGGCCTGGGATAGGTTCTGTAAACCTAACCATCGATACAGCAGGAAAAAGAGAAGAAGACAACCACAAAGGAGAATAGAAACGGCAAGAGAAGAAGGACTATACCTGAGAATCACAGGAAAGAAGAGAAAGAAGACCGGCACTATCACACCAAACTGAGGATAGGGAACAAAGACTCTGAGCAATGCACAAGAGTGTAGGTTTCGCGTAAGGAAGAGCCCTAACAAGGGGGCTCCCCCCCTTTTTATATAAAAAAAAAGGGGGGGGAAAGAGAGAGACCTCACTTAACCGTACGATGGCATGCTCATCGTGCGGTTACGCAAATCACATTAGTCTCACACAGACACGTGTAAGTAACCCACACTTAACCGTTCAATGGCATGCTCATCGTGGGATGAGCGGTTACGCAAATCACATAAGTCTCACACAGACACGTGTAAGTAACCCTCACTTAACCGTACGATGGCATGCTCATCGTGTGATGAACGGTTAAGGAGAAGGGGCAAAACGGTCACTTCAAAGGGACAAATTACCAGCCACGTCGCATTAATGCGCCGAACCCTATGACGCTTGGATGCCTGCGTAAATAGTAATGATGGGATAGCTCATCATTACGACTCCTCGGAAACCGAAAAGCCCCTTAAAGTACCTTTAAGAAGAAGCTTTCCGTTTCCATCACCTGTCAATCCCCGTCATCAATGATCGTAGGACGGTTATCACCAAGAGCAATCACCCGTGCTCAAGCATTTCACATCGCCAAGCGATGGGTGCTCAAGCATTTCACATCGCCAAGCATTTTACATCGGCAAACGGTGGATCGCCAAATCCTACCTACCAAGGCGCCAACTTATACCCATAAAGCGCCAGTAACTCCCCCTCTAAGGACGCACACCGCCCTGACAAGAACGTCCGGAGTCTTTAACTTGGCACCACCCCACGGCTGCTACCAAGCTGGGGGGCTCCTGTTCTGGATGGCCCAAATACTGGGGCGGCCCAACTACACAGGCCCAACCCTCAGCTGGCCCAATCACTCAAGCCCAGCCACAGCCTTGCCCCACGTCAGCCCTTAAGGCTGACATGGACCCCCTCAACCCCCAACGTAGCAGTAGGCCCAAGGCATACACCAAAATGTCCCATCTTGGAACGCCCGCCGTTGAAGGCGACTACGACAGAAACCACAAAGGGAAACTCCCCCTTTGCCCGGTGCTGACACCGCCAGAGTGCAGAGGGCGCAACACTGTCACAATGACAGCGCCAGCACGCCTAACACTGCACCATGGGAGTAAATCCCAAGGAGAGTTGACCTCTCCCTCACCAGCTCGCTCCATTTCCCTTATAAATAGCCCTCCGGGGCACACCTGAGAGGTATCTTTTATGTACTGTTGTTATGTCCATTTACTTCCAAGTCATTCTCTTGCTATTAATCTGCCATTACTATTAACTTGCTTTCCTCTTGGAACTATACCTACTAGTCTGGTCATTACCTCGCCTAGTGGTATAATCCATATAGCAACATTACCCTATAGGGTATATAGTGGGCTCACAGAACCTAACGGTACAATTACATTCTCAAAACTAATTGTACAAATTGAAATTCATGACTGATAATGATAGATGTGAGGAGGAATAAATTTTACGCACAATTTTATTTTAAGCTATCAGTATTCTCACTTTTTTTTTTTTTTTGCGAAGTATCTTGCAAATGAAAATGTAGAAATAATACTAAGAAGGTGATCACGCACTGCCAAGAACCTATGAACATTAGAGAAGAAAAATTAATTATTATGGAAAAGCGACTTAAGGTAAGAATATAAGCGTGTGTTCGTATTAGTTTTATACCCTTTGTTTAGTGCCAAGATAGGGTAGGACAAAAGACCTAAAGACAGAATTTTATAATGAAGGTGCTACCTTTAACTTGCTAAGCAAGAGTAGGTATCTCAAAGGTAGGCTGCATTAAAAATGTTATTAAAGCATCTTTCTTGTTTGCTTTCCATTGGCTAATTGCACCATATTTTTTTTTTCATTACTATTTTTTACTTAAAGATTTCTCGCCATTGGCCCGTTTGGATGGGCTTTTGAAAATAAAGACTTTTTATGATAAACTTTTTTTAAAAGAACTTTTTTTAAAAGCCAATATTACTTTACGTTTGGATGTAATATTTGAGAAGTACTTTTAAGTATAAATGTCATTGGGATGTTAAAACATAAAAAGCACTTTTTAATTACAAAATGACTATTGTACCTTCACTCCATTTCAATGGTATCCTCCTCTCCTCAAGTGAACAACTCTGACGTCGAGAGAAGTACCTCTGCAACGCCATTGAAGAGCTTCAGTGTGGTGCTGCTGCTCACGCCCACCACCACCACCTCGACTCCCCTCCCTGCAATCACGACCCTAACAAGTTCGGCGTCACCGATGCCATTGGTTCGTTCTTTCGCTGAATTCATTCATTCTTTTCTTTCGCTGAGTTCTCTCTCTCCTTTTCACGAATTCATTTTTGTTTGTGAAATCATTTGGTACGCTGCTCTCTGCATCTCACGTTCATGTCCTCTTAATTGCTCAATCATTCCATTATTTAATATTAATTTGGGACTGATTAATTTCTTGACATAAGACGTAATCTGATTTGGGAAAAAGCTCATCCAAACTTGGGGTCTGTCTCTACCTTCTTTCTTGGCTTCTTCATACTCATAAGCAAGTTGCTTCTTCTTCCACTGTAAGCAGAGATCTGAACTTGAAGATGGAAAATGACAAGGAAGGAAAAATGGCAGAGGAGCTGAGGGTACAATCTGTCCACGAGGCTTTGCTACTTGCTTTTGGCTTCTGCTTCTCCAAGAAGTCAGAAATTTTAGCTTTTGAAAAAAGTTAAATTTTAACTTTTTCATTAACTTGTGCTTTTTTTTTAAGTTACCATCCAAACATTGTTAAAATTTTAAAAGGACTTATTTTTTATAAAAAAAGCAACTTCTCACTACCGAGAAGCCCATCCAAACGAAGGCTATAGTTCAAAGATATAAAAAGACGTCCTTATATAATGGATTTTATGACTGTTCTTTAAAAAATCATAATCAAATATGCATATTAGCATAAGAAAGTAGCTTCTCCCGCACATATGCATCCGAAAATTGAGTTGTACATATAATCATAAAAGATTAATCATAATTACCCATACAATTTTTCTTACATATGTACATATTTCAAATTAATCATCTGAAACTATTTAACCAATAATATTCCTACATATTTATACAATAGTTTTCCCGAATATTCTTTAGTAATATATAGGTAAATTATTAGTTAAATATATATGATCAATGATTAATTGACTATCCCTTACCACCTCAACAAGTTATTAATTATAGGTGATTAAATTGGTTTAGAAGTTTGTTAACCTAACATATGAGAAGGATATTGTACGTGTATATATCATTACTCATGGTAAAATTGTCACCCATATATATGCCATCTTTTAGCCTCATATCTTTTTTCCTTAAATAAAATTTTAGGTTTTAAGATGTAATTAAGTTATGTAAAGTTATTTTTTATTTTTATTTTTTGTGCATAACATGAACTATTAGTCTATTACATCACCTCAACCACAAGGTGTTATTGCTAATAAAATTTCAATCTTTGCACTGCAAGGAAAATTTGCTCACCAAGAATTCAAACTGCTATCTAAACTGTAACATCCCGAGCACTGACGAGGGCGGGGAGTGATCGCCGGTGCAAAGAGGCACGGACAAGGAGCGGCTCCTGACAGACTTCCAGTGGGGGGTTACATGCATGAATGAATCGAATCGATACCCGACAGAGAGGGATTCCAAAGACTGTGCAAGTATGAGACTGCACAGTTTGGGAATAGCTTATAAGAATTAATTGGTACTACCTATACTAACAAGATGCATCTGCTTTTCGGTAGCCCGGAACAGAAGAACTCCATGGTTAAGCGTGCTTGACTTGGAGCAATTCTGGGATGGGTGACCTCCTGAGAAGTTTTCTCAGGAAGTGTGAGTGAGGAAAAAGCACACTGAAGAGTCTCGTGTTAGTATGTGGGGATAGTCATTGATTCTTGAAGCGGCCAGGCGTTACTAGTGGTATCAGAGCCTGGTTCTCTCTTCCAGTACGGTGTTGTTCGAGGACAAACCAGGCGGAAGCTGGTGGGTATGTAACATCCCGAGTACTGACGAGGGCGGGGAGTGATCGCCGGTGCAAAAAGGCACGGACAAGGAGCGGCTCCTGACAGGCTTCCAGTGGGGGGTTACATGCATGAAGGCAAACATTCGAAGGCAAACAGTCTACTGGCCAGAGACATGGTATATCCTATATACCCACTACCTCCAAGGGCATGGTGGAGCACACACGGGGACTATCCCCAGTACCAAAGAATTACCTTGTGGAAGCCCCTTCTCTAGGTAGCTCCAAAGCAAAATACCACCAAGCTTGGTCCAACCAGAAATGCCTACACACAGGTTATTCCCATTTCAATTATAACCAATTAAAAACATACACTTGGTTATTCAAGAATTCATGCACTTTTTATAAGCAATCCTTTTGGTCAAGGACCAAAGGCAACCCTTTTGGTCAAGGACCAAAGACAACCCACCAAGCTCATTGTTTCAAGTTCACGTCCGTGGGAGGCAAGCTACAATGATCACACAAGGATCATCAATACCATGCAACTCAAGTTGAATTACAATACAAAAATTTTCCAATCACACATACATAGGTTCGGCCATTTGGCCTCAAGATACCTAACCATGTTGTTAATTTTATGACGATGTCTCAATGGTTTCCTAAGCTCACCATAACATCAATTCAAGCTTTTAATTCCATTTAATCACATCTCAACATCATTTCCCTCAAAGTTACTCATCATGACCGAATTGACACATACACACCACCCATTGGTTTTGCTTCCAATTCAATGCATCAAATCAACATACAACCTATTTACACATGATTCATAATCACACAACACCAACTACATAATTTTCACATCATCCATTCTTATTTCCCCTCACATGGCCGAAATGATCATGCTTGTACACCTACGAATTTTTGATTCATTTCAACACTTCCACACATCACACAATTCTATAATTAACTCATACAAATACTCCACAACTCAATTACACAATCCTACCACAATCCAATTTCACAAAGTCTTGCTAACCAACTCAAAATTTGCCTAAGTTATCAACATTTTCACCAATAATTTTTGTGAGCTCAATCATCATAAAACATCATTCTAAGACACTTTTATCTAATACACATTTTCAATTTAAAGTCTCTAACCATATCAATCCATGCATGCAAGCCCTAGGTCTTCAAAATCAAATCTAATGAATCAACCAATGAAATATGTTGAAACTTACCCACAATCAAGGTCTAGGACTCCTCCACACAATACCCAAGCATTGGAGGATCAAACCCCTCCAAGAACACCAACTTCCACACAATGGCCGCGGACTTGGGTCCCCCTTTTCTCCCAAATTAGTGAGTTTCAAGCCTTGAAAATACTATGGTTGTGTTTAGGAGGTTGTTTACTTAAAGTTAATGTAGTGAAAGTTGTGTTTTGGTGGAGGAATGATGGAGTTTGGTGGGAAGGAAAATTTGAACACAAACTTGCACATGGAGGAGGGGAAGCCGCGGGTAGCAAAGAGAGAATGGGAGGAAGAGGGTGATGCAATAGTGATTTGGCCATGTGGCATAAGTCACTTAAGTGGGGTGAGTCCCACGCCACATCACGCGATTCAAACTAATTCAAATCTCCCGTTCACTTCACTAAACGTCCATTAATTCCTAGACTATTTAGAAACTCCAATTTTTAACATTAACCATTGTCTTTTAATTGTCCTTGGTTAGATGAATCCGAAGTTTTTCGATCGTTCGGTGAAATCACAGTTTTAAGCTGTTATGTGCACTGTGGGCACGCTTCCCCAAAACCCTAATTTCAATCAATTTTCATCAGAAATCATAATTCCTAGTTCTATGTACCATTTATAACTTATTTCTAAACCTAGAGTTCAAAATTCATTCGGCACGCTTTATGGTACAATTGTACCGCAATATTTTTATCCCATAAAAACACTATTCATCATTTTTCCAGAAATTTGCCTAATCACTCAATTTTTCGTTCTAAATCCATTTCCAGGGTTAGTTTTCCCATTTGAGACCTTCTACTCAATTTTCCTTTCCTAGGGTTACATGTTTGACAAATTACTATTTGACCCTTTTTACATATTTTGGTTCTAAATTCAGGATTTTCTCTAATCCTACCCTTTAATCCATATTTTAACATTAATTAAATGATTTAGAAATACGAGGTGTTATACTCAGCACGTTCACTTCTTGCTATGTTGTAGTCCAATGCTGTAAGTTGAGAAAATAATGTATTCAGATTGTTTATGTGGTTTGTTATTTTTGTTGACTCACTCATTTGAAGAATGTAGAGTCTCTTCTTTAAGAATATCTTATTGTGAAGAGATTTAACCTCGTTCAATTTGGTGAGCACATCTCAAATTTTCTTTGTCATCTTCTTTTTAGCAAAACTTGATAAAACTGAACTTGCCACTGCTATAAGTAGATTGGCAACAATGTGGTTATCAATTTCTTTCTACTTTTCTTTTATTACTTTTATGGTCCTATCTTCAATTGTAGCTAAACAACTGTCCTTTCTTAGGATTGCCTTCATCTTCAGTTTCTATAGGGAGAAATTACTCTTGTGGAACTTCTTAATCTCAAATTTTGTTGCCATATTGTTGACAGTATTCTATTTATTAATTGTATCTACTTACACTATTTCACGTGAATAATATCGCGTAGATGAATAACATTGTACGTACAAAATAGTACTCTATATTCAATTGTATCTTGTGCAATTTTTCTTCAAATGAACAAGTGCCTTTTGAAGGCTTCATCCTCAAAGTGGCTTTAAATCGTCACTGCATATGTTAAAACACGTGGATCAACAGATAAGGAATTGTTCTAGCTTAATGAGTGATATTGAGGTCAAGCCTTACGCAGCTGTGTTAAAAACTTGGTATGATACGAACCGATGGAGAAATCTTTGAAAAAATCACTTTAAGTATATAAACTGTACCATAAAATTAATAATGAAATTTTAAATGAGGTTAAAGTAATATATAAATGAACTCTTTCTTTAGATGTCATTCATTTTTTCTTCAGATCAAATAGTCGTTTTACTATTGAAATAACTCAAATGTGATGCAACTACGTATATATTAGGTAATTAGGATATATGTAAGATACAATTAAATGAATGTATGTGGAGTCCATTTGTCATCTCTCTTTATTCCTTCCTAGTATCCCCTTCCCCCGATAAGATTTTTTCTTTCGGGTACACGAGATATTTTTGTTACTTCCTTGTTCTTGCTATTACAACTTGTAAGTGGAGCGGAATAGTGGATCTGATGCTGTCCCAACATTGGCATCTTCATGACGTTGCTTTGATGACATGAGCATCATGAACCCTGCTTCACAACATCGCTAAGCATACCTTTCAATATATTCAGAAATTTACCTTATCCGTTAGTCTATATTATCCTTGGTCATGGTCATTAATTCAACAACTGTTTCTCCACAGCGGGCAGCTTCTAACGACAAACCACAGATATATTCCCAAATCAATGCTTTGAATAAGATAACACATACATCTAGAAATTAAAATTAAGCAATATTCTGATTGATATTATGAAAATTTGTGAATCTAGAAGTTATACGGGCATACGATCCGAAAATGACTTTAATAATATGTATATAAATAATTATTTGTAATATATATATATATGGGTCAGGATCATTTTACATCAATTTAAGTTACACTCTCAATCTTGTTCATTGATCCTACTTATATCTAAGGGCTCAAATTTTTTAGTAATGTGAGTCATTGGATACAAATGGATCAACGATCAGTATTGAGTGTAAGACTTCTAACTCTTACACCGGTGTAAGAATATCATGTCCCTATATATATATTGTCAAATTTGAAAATATATATATATATATATATATATATTTGTAATACACGTTAGCCGACAATGACAATGTCTTAGGAGAAAGAAAAAAAGAACAGCGTTATTGTTATAACTATGTATGACTGGTCAACTATGTTTCAGATGAGGAGTCAAATTTCAAATTTGACCCCTATATATATATATGAGTTTTATAATTCTCATTTTTACTTGTTTTAGAATTGAAATCTTCATAAACATCCTTCAATTTTTATGCTGACATGGATCTTATACATAATTTTTTCTAACATATAGGTCCTACGTGTTTTTTATCTCTACAACATAAGATTTCAATTCTCATGTAACATGAGAATTATAAAACTCATATATATAAAAGGATATGTTATTTTTATAAAAATTTTATTTACAAACTACACTATATATTTCGGATACACTCAATTATACTCTCCAAAATACATAATATAGTTTGTAAAAAAAAAAAAATTTAAAACTCTCCCCATGAAAAAATATCTATATTCTATCGCAACATAACCAGTTACTGTCGAAATGAAATATCAGAAGTTAGCCCAACTCAGCCGACATAGAAGGCTCAACACAAGGAACACATGCCCAGCCCAATTATTAAACATATGTTCCGAATCCAAAACAAGCAACTAGAAATATGTTTAGATGGAGTTTTCAAAAAAAAAAAAATTTGTTTAGATGGACGATTTTAGTAGAAAAAAAAAAGATTTTATTTTTAAATTTAGATATTTATAAAATATTTATAAAAAAATTGATGAAATTTACATAATTTATTTTAAATTATTAAATACTTTTTTTAAAAAAATTATTCTCTATTTTCGTTCTCATCCACACCAAATATACCTTTGTCGTTCATGATGATATTATTAAAGCCAAGGAAAAACCAACAATGGTCTCCACCGGCCACCGCCTCATGATTTAATTTTGGGCTCGAATCAAAGACTGTGCCTCCTTGGAGAAATTTTGAATCATTAGATGCTTCCTCTCACCATGGCATTTTTTTTTCTTTCTAATGTTGTCTAATTTTTCTTTCTTTCTTTTCTTTCCCCAATTTACCATATAGGACCATCAAAACAATGGTGGTGCAGGCAGGACCACCAAGTACCTTCTCGTCTCCTTGATCCTTCAATAGCTATTATTTATTTCAAAATAAATTAATTTTATACTTTATTTACTGCAATTACACTTTACACTTTTTCTAAACTAAAAAAAATGAAATTTTTTTTTTATCTTTTTTCTAAATAAGAGGTATAGATAAAGGTATTAAAAATAAATTATACGAGTAATATTATTGTTTTAACAAAAGTTAAAATAACTTTCATTTTGTTATAAAAAATATATATATTTATCCTTTTAAATGAGTAAAATAGGTGAGACTCACAACTTTATTTTTTTTGTCAACTTTGTATCTCTCTCTTTATCTATTTTTTTTCTCTCTTAAAATAATTAATTTATATTTTTTTAAATGACACATATTTTTTTTGATAAATAAATGGGGCTTGAATTGTACAAATCTCAGCATCTTATCCCTTCGTCTCGATTTTTTAAACATAGAAGGTCCCACTCCATTCATACCCTTACGTGCCCCATACCAAGACCCATCCATACTCATAGATTCACAAATCACAACAGGGAATAATGGATTTTGATATCTGATGTGACAAAATAATTAAGTGGTTATGTTATTTAATCATATCATTAATTAATGATAAGATAAGAGAAAAAAAAGGTATATAACTTTTAAATGAATAATTATGATCAAATATTATGATTACTTTTTCACATAATCTAAATCTAAAAATAATACACATTGAGTTATCCTTTCACTTTAAGGTAGACTCACGAACCATTTAAAAAAATATATATAATATATAGTATAACAATGTTATATTAATAAAGGGCAATGCTTTTATAATATTATCTCATGTAGAAACATAATTGAACGAGTCTCACGATTAAAAGAAAAGAAAAAAAAAATACTGGCTCGGATTGCGATATACCTGTGACATGAGAAAAAAAATTTCATGTAACTTCAGAAAAATATATCTCTTTAATAAATTACATGAAAGTCTAAGCAATGATCAAAATAAAATTTATGTAAAGCTTCACAGTAATAATACACCCTTTTTGGTTCTCTTTCCATTTTTCTTCCGCAACCCCTCAAGCTACTTAATTTTCTTCTGTATGAATTCAATTTCACAAGAAAGAATCATGAGACACCAACCCGAAGATGAAGACCCTCAGTTAAGGGTTTTATACGAGCTATGTTCCATCATCATTCACACTCTCAAGTTCCCTCCGTTACCCTTCCCTTTCACCACCCCATATCCATATTCTTCTTCTGATGCTACTGCTTCTTCTTCTTCTGATGCTACTGCTTCTTCTTCTTCTATGCCACCCTCTAAGAGACAGCCCTGGTGGACAACGTTAACACCCTCACAGGATTCCCCAGCAACATTTGCATCTCTGTTTTTGGGTATATGCCTGGCCTTGATGCTTTTCGGTTCGGTCACATTCTTTGTTGGGTTCCTTTTGTTACCTTGGGTTATTCTTTTGGTCCTAGTGTTCTATGTTGCTGCACTTGTCTCCTACTTATCTTTATTGGGTCGTTTCATTCTTGGTTCCATCATGTTCCACAACAATGTTCCACGTGAGTACCTCTCTTCTTGGTTCCTTGGTTTTCATGTTTTTTTCATTTGTTTTTTTTTTTTGTTCTTTTTCAATTTGAATATTTTATTTGATTTTGGTTTATTCTGTATGTTGTTATTATTATTATTTACTTTAGGTGCCTTGGATTTATCGTCGTACAGATGAGGCCAATATACTGCTAAAGCTCTAGAAGGGAAAAGATAATAAGGTAGCAGATCATGCATATTTGTGTCATAATAAAATAGATAATAAGCGAATTTGGTTACTGAAAAATTTATTGACTTCATTTGCATATAGAAGGAACGATTTCATATGTTTACTCATGTCAATTTTAATTTTCTTCATCTGTTTCCGCATGAACTAGTCTGTTTTATATTGCTATATATATTGTTCGATTAAAATTAATGTTTTATTCGCAGTCTGTGTCTATTTGAAATCTGTTTAACAACAACCCCTGAAGTTCATTTGTAATTGATTAACAAGTTCATCGAAGAATCAATAACACTGTTATATACTACTCCTCATAGAAAATTGAGAAATGTACGTCACTGTAAATTTTTTTTGCATACATAGTTATAATCGAAAAACTGTTTTTTTCTTTCCCTCTTCAGCAGACAAATTTGTAAGATAGAAAAAAAAAAAAAAAAACAGTTCTAAGATTATAACTATGTATTCTCAATTGCTGCATAGTTATAATAAGTTGCAACATAAGAAAAAAGGGACCCTAGAAAACAATATATAAATATTGGCATCAAATCAATGTTAAATTGCTTTAAACAAGAAGAACAAATGCAAAATAATAACTGGTATACTGGTTGCAACTCACTAAGAAGCAGGATATTGGTTACAGCAACCTTCTATACATAGCTCTATATATGCCAAATTCAAATTAATACAATAACCATATGACAAACTGAAAATATAACTAAAGTAAAGAAAAAAAAGTGTTATATGTAGTGGATGACTTATCCACTACCTATGTGAACGTCAATGGCAATGATGAAGATAACCATAAAGCCAAAGAAAAGAAGGGAGTGAACAAAAATGGAGATGCCACTTGTTTGGAAATTTACAACTTCCACTGCCCTGCCTTTGCCTGGGAGCTGGAACAGTAATCCAGGGGAAAACAACACAAACAGCACGAAGCCTATAATCACTGGGGCCCAATCTCCCATTTATCTCTATAGTTTCTTCGCTAGGAGATGCAAATGCTAAAGAAAAATGTGAACAAATGGAAGAGATGTAAATGAATTTATATACAAATGCTTGAAGGGCATTTGGTAGCAAACTTAACACACATATGGATGTGAGATAAATAAAGACAACATGAAGTTCAAGGAAGGGAAGGGACTAGGGAGATAGATTTGAAGATGGGACAAATGGAATGTTCTGGTTTGCATCAAAATCGGCAGATGCATTGGATTCAACGATTCCTTGAAAGTTTCATCTACATGGCATGACACTCTTGTGGTCCCTCTTAATTATCCTTGGACGGCTACCAATTCAATCAGGGAAGTGATTACTAGCTGAGTTATGAAATATCTATTAATTATTGATTTTATTATGAATTTTTTCAAACTTAATAAATATAAGCTTAGTTTGTATATGTCTTTTTAAGAAAAAAAATTCAATTTAAAAATATGTTAACAAATTTTAAAATAAGTTGATATATTTTTTTTTAAAAAAAAATTTATAACAAAAACGCAGAAAAAGTATTTTTAATACATATTTGGGAAAACTTATATTTTGAAAAATATTCTTTAAAAAGAAATAGTCTTTATGAATATTAAAAGGTTAATGTTGATAAGATGTTAATTAATCTTGATTTGATTGAGATTTTGTTATGAAGAAATTTGTATGTGAAGGGTGGCAAATTTGATTTCAGTCAGTATCCAAAGAATGATTTTGAGTGAAAATAAATGAAGAATGTTCCTTAACTTTAGTTATTGTAAGCCTAATATATGCTTAGGCCTACACAAGACTTAACATTGCATTTGTTGTTGGGATGTTAGGGAGATATTAGAGTAATCCAGGTTTAAACCACCAGAGAGCTACAAAGAAAGTGATGAGATACCTTCAAGCAACTTAAGATTACATGCTTATACGTAGACAAACGGATAATTTGGAAGGAATTGGCTACTCTGATTTAGACTATACTAACTACACTGATTCGAGAAAATCAACTTCAAGATGCCTTTATGCTAGCCGATGGAGCTTTATCTTGGAGGAGTGTCAAGCAAACTCTAATTGTTACTTCCACTATGGAGGATGAGTTTGTAACTTATTTTGAGGCTGGTGTATGGATAACGTGTTTTATTACTGGGAATTATGGATTCGATTTCTAGTCCATGCCATAAAGGATACAATGTTACAATTCACCTATTGTTTTTATGGCGAAGAACAACAAGTGGTAGTCGAAGCAAACATATCGACATCAAATAGGTAGCCATAAAAGAGTGTGTTAAGAATAAAGCAATGGTTATTGAACACATTAGCACTAAATTTGTACTTGTTGATGCTTTAACTAAAGGCATGCCACCATTGAAATTTAAGGTTCGTGTAGATAGAAAGAGATTTGGTCCCATTATGTGATTTTCTTTGTAAGATGTTATAAACTCTACTTGTGATGCTTTTCATTTCAATTTTGCGTGCATGTTCATTTTGAGAAATTGATTTATTCATTAAGTAATATGGGCTTGAAGGACATCGTGATTCATGGAAGATGTTACTCACTCATAGAGGACCTTTATCGCTATTATGTATCTTATTTCTTAGTATATGTGGAACTAGTTAGACAATCTTAAATTTCAACCCTTGTTTCCAAAAACCTATGGGGACCTTTGTTTGGGAGAAGCCATGTTTTTGGACATGTGTGGGACAATGGGAGACTATATTTTGTGAACTAGTGGATGAATAAAAAGTGCGATCGCAGAAGCCATCAACCCACATGCTCAAATATCCAGATACCATCAAATACCCATGTTTTTGCACACTGTTTTTATGAATTTGTGGTAGGGAAGAGTCTATATAAGCAGTTTAAGCACTATGCACTGTGTCCATCAGTACGCTATAACCATCAAAGCTACATTAGAGAAAGTTTAGATTGATTTAGAATTAATTTACAGCCACGTGCAAGTCTGTTATTGATTAGTCTATTCTATGGTTAGAGAGTTTGCTCTATGGTGAAAGTTGTGAGCCTTCACTTACTACAACACTTAGCTTAGATGACAAAAGCAATCACCACAATAACGGTAGGTTGCAGAGTGTTCATAGCAGGTTTAACACAAATTGGAGAAGCTTTTCGCATTCACAAACTCGAGCTAAGATCAAACAACTCAAAGCACAGCTGAAAGGTTTGAAGAAGGAACAATTGGTTACTAGTTAACTACTCTAGATCAGAAAGATAGTGGATGCATTAGGTTCTGTCGGAGCACCTATTAGTATTGAAGATCACATAAGAGAAGCCTTCAATGGCTTGAATGAAGATCATGATTCTTTTATTCATAGTGTCTAAAAAATTGAGGCATTGCTAATAGCTCAAGAAGAAAGATTAGAAAAACACAAGAAGCATCACAATAGTGATCGGTATACTTTACAAGCTAAAACAAGCTTCTCTCAGCTTTAATAGAAGGATAGAAAGTATAATACTAATTTCAGAGAGGGTTCATGTTGGTAGACGATGTCGAGGCAATGGTAATTATGGTAGAAATGGAAACAGACTATATTCACAACCTCAATGTCAAGTTTGTGTCAAGATTGGACCCCCAAACCAAAGTTCTTCAGCACAACTCCAAGGTCTTCCTATGCAAGCAATGCTAGCCACACTAGAAACTTTAATGGATCCAGATTGGTATTTTTGGTACAGAGGTAACTAATAACCTCACTCTAGAGGTTGGAAACTTGTTGGCAAAGTCACCTTATGAAGGATCTAATCGGGTTTAAATGGGAAATAATTCAGGTTTGACAATTAATTGCACTGGTCATTCTGTTTTTCTTTCAAATTCTAGTTCATAGTCTTTCAGTCTTTAACTGTTCTTTATGTTCCCCATATTATAAAAAATATGATTAGTGTGTCAAAATTTGCAAAGGATAATCCTGTGTTTTTTTTTAGTTTCACCTAACTATTGTTTTGTTAAATCACAGGCTACCAGGGAGGTAATCCGTTAAGGGAGGCTTAAAGATGTGTAATACAACCTAGCATAGTAAATCCTTTTAATGATTGAGTTCATACCTTTATGGTTTCCAGTAATAATTTTATACTATGTAGGTTAGGTCAACGCTCTTTACTTCAATCATGTAACATTCTTGTTGATATTAATAAAGCATCTATTATGTGTGTGTATTGGTTCACTCAAATCTTTGGGTTCCCTCACCAATTTCACTCCTCAATGTTCATATAGATTTATCTACGCTAGTACAAATCTTGAACCTTTTTGCTTTTCCTAAATTCAAAATATGATCGACCTATCAATGTCATCTTGGATTCTGGCTCTCCTATAGTGATTACCTCAATCTCACCGGCTGCTCAATCTATACTTGTTCCTCAATTCAGAATACACACCCTATGGTTACTAGAGCTAAATTAGGCATTCATAAGCCAAAGCTCTTTACTGCAACGACTAAGTTTGAACCCGCTTCAAAATCTGTTACCTTGTCTCATCCTCAATCGAAAGCTGCAATGTATGATGAGTAATGTCTCAGGCCTTAATAAAGAACCACGCTTGGTCTCTAGTTGATTTACCCCTAACAGTATTTCCATAGTTACAAGTGGGTATTTAAAATAAAGTATAACCCCAATGGCACAATTTGACAAGTACAAGGCCTGGCTTGTTACTAAAGGTTTTTATAAAAGAGAAGGGTTTGATTTCTCTTAAAATTTTAGCCTAGTAGTGAAGCCCTCTATTGTCAGAATTGTTCTCAATGTTGCCCTCTCAAATAGCTTGCCTATACACCAACTTAGACTTCAATAATGCCTTCTTCAATGGTGACCTTTCCGAGGAAATACACATACAACATAACAACAACCTCCAGGTTATTAGCAGGGTGCTAATTCCATAGTTTGCAGGCTTCAAGAAACTTTGTATTGGCTTAAACAGGTCCAAGTGCCTAGTTTTACAAGTTAATCCACACTCTTTGCTAGTTGGGGTTTCAACCTGCTAAATGTGATTCCTCTCTGTTCTTAAAGGATCAAATCTTTAACCTGGGGTCTTGAGTTGGAGCCTCGGGAATGGAGGAAAGGAACTTGGGAGAACCGCCTCCTATATTGGGTCCAACAATGCTCGACTTGGACTAATCGAGTAATCCATGAACCGGTGGATATAATCCGAAAGGACCGAGTTGCAATTTACGAAGCTAATATTGTGTACACAGATTGCATTCTGGTCCCAAGTAGAAATCCAGACCATGATTACTTCAACTACTCACCAAGTTTGCATGCTCATAGCAAACACTTTGTAGCAAGCAAGCATGTAGATCTCAGAGACATACCCTCTAGAGAACAAGTAGCTAATGTACTTTACAAAACCAATCTCCAGTTCTCTATTCCCTACACTCAGATCCAAACTTAGGAGTGGATGATTATCTCACCCTGAGTTTGCTCGGGGTTGTTAGAAAATGAGTTAGTTTTTATGGTTAGTCAGCAATGCCACATGTAAGTTTGTTCTTGATTCAGTCTCTTACTTAGCCATGATTTAATTGTGACACTTCCTATATATACTCCTCTATAACAATCATTCAATGCGAGTTCATTTGCTTCTCATCATTTCTCTTCTATCTCTGTGTCCTTGCTTTGTTGATACCTTTCAAGTATTCTGCATAATTGCATATGAATCTTCCCATGATTATAATTCTGATTTGTTTCATATGGGACCTGGACTAACTAATTAGTAGGGTTGGGCTTCGCTTAAAGGAGCAATTAAAGTATTGTTTTTTATCTCCTCTATATTTCAAATCCATAACTTTTTTAGCAATCTGTCATATGCGAACCCAAGCTTTATATAAATAATTAAGTATATTATTCAGGGTTCATGTCATATCACCAAGATTGAATGAAATATTCCTTTCATTTCTGCTTCTTTTGTAAATCATGCATTCCATTCTTTTCATATGGTTTGGCTTTGAACATATAAATTAAGGAACCTACCAGAGTGTCTTATGCAATAACCCAATCTTTTTCACACGCATTTCTTTCCACTTTTCAGAAATTAGTAGTTTAATAAATAAGTTAGACCCACTTTGATCAATCAATCAATAAAGCAATCCCAAAAAAGAGACCTCTATGTGTAACAATTATCAGAAGCTTATGAGAAGAAAAAGCAGTTCCTTTTGCTGGCACATAAAGCAAACCCACTGGCCACTACTATGTCACATACCTTTCTTCTCATGTTAAACAACCCATTTGTCTTTTTTTCTCACGAAGTTTAGCATCCTTTTTCTCCTTAACGAACAAGGAATTGTTCTACTTATAATGAAATTTTCACATGGTCCATAGTTGGGTTATTTCATACACAAGATAGAAGCAGAAGCAGAGACTAAGAAGTGAAAAGAGAAAAGACAAAGATGGGAGCTGATTGGGGACCAGTAATTGTTGCAGTGGGCTTGTTCATCCTCTTATCTCCAGGGTTGCTGTTCCAATTCCCAGCAAGGATTAGAGTTGTGGAGTTTGGTAACATGAACACAAGTGGGATTTCCATTTTGGTTCATGCCATCATATACTTTTGTATACTTACCATCTTGGTTGTTGCAATAGGCATTCACGTACACATTAACTGACATGAAAAATCTCCTATAAGTATGTTTACATTTACCATTTTTTGGTGTATTAGTTTCCCTTTATTTTTCACCCTTTTAAAGTTTCTCATCTCAGCTGTCTTTGATGCTGGTAAATTGTTCAAAATGAAAAAGGAGATATAATTATAGGAATTATATCTTTTGTTACTACATAATTTCAGTAGTTTTCATCATGTCATGCTTGTTCTGTATAGATTTTTGTCTCATTAACATTTAACTTATACAACTTGCGCTCTTAATCGAACTTTTTTCTTTTTCTCTCATTCATAATTTGAATTGGGTGAAGGGTGAATTGGCAAACAACATCAACCTCTTAGAGAATATAGTACAATAAAGAGTAGAGTAGTGGATAAATAAACTGATATAGATATAATGCATCTGAGGATGTGAATCTGCAGTTTATCTTTTTGTGCAACTCAGGAGAGCAAGTGGAGTTAACTTAGTAAAACAAAGCAAGGATGCTCAAGAATGTAAAGCAAGTTTGACACCTCTACGTTCTAACTTTCCTTAAAGGTGTTTTTTTTTTGTTGATTAAATAATATATGTACTGGACTAAAAGCAAACAAAAGGGATGACATAAAATTTTTAAATTTTTATTATTCACTAAATTAACTTTTAAAATTTTGTTCAAAGCACCAAAAAACTAATAATCATTGTTATTTTTATTATATTGGCTTTATTGTGTGAAAAACAGTGCATAACATTAAGGTATTATAATAAATTTGGTTTCAAAAATAACTATAGTAAATTTTGTTTTATTCTGTCCATGAATATCACAAAAAAATTTACCTTTGCATTGATCATCAATCAGCTAATAACATCTTGTATTATTATGTTATTATTGTGGTGATCTTTAACCGGAATCAAATGCAACCTTGTCAATGAGGTTAATATAGTTCCTGGCGAATTTTGTAAACATAGTCGATTCGTTTGTAATTGCGAAAAAAAAAAAAAAAATTTAAAAGAAAAAGAAAAATTATTTTGGATCAGCTTTTGAAAAAATAACTTTTTATGTATTGTATTTTTTAGAACAACTTTTTTTAAAGTTAAAATTATTTTGCATTTGGACGAAGATCTGAAAAATACTTTTAATTAAAAAAATTATTTAGGTGTTAAAATTAAAAAGCATGATTTTTATATAAAATTACTAAAAAAGACATAAAAGCAAATCATGAAAATAAAATTTGGGATTGAGATAATAATAATAATAATAATAATAATAATAATAATAATAATAATAGGAATAGTATTTAATGGTGTGGAAGGGTTGGTTAAGGTTGGGGCAAATTTAAATTTTGAGAAAATATTTTGACTGTGACTTCTCCTTTTTTAGAAGCCATAAGTTTTAGCTTAAGAAAGTAGTATTTTTGCTTTCTTTTTAATTCCATCGTCTTTTAAAAACCAACATCTAAACCAGTTTCGTTGAAGGAAAAAAGCCCAAAAAGCGTCCTTTAATTATGTGGGTTGAGCTTGAGCGGTTGAGCCCATATAAATTCTACATGTTTAGGCTATTATTACTCATGAAAAAGTGAGGGTATTGAAGACCAGTCCTATTTGATAAACTAGTTTGATTTGAAGTTATTCAGGTTAGATTTGTATTTTGAAAATTACTGCTGGTGTATTTGTAGAACGGGTTTGAATCACACTTTCTCGTTGATTTGGTATCACGTAATATTTATAAATTGCAATTTTTTTAAAGTTTAATGATAAACTATAATATTCCTTGACTTAAATTAATATATTTTGTATAATATAATTAAAATTGTGTTAATATAATTTTTTTTTTGGTAATCGTGTTAATAAAATTTATTTCAAAATACATACGATAAAACAAACATTCTTTAATATTAAATTCTTATTTTAAAATCACATATCTTTATTTTATACAATATTTACATTTATATATTTCGTCTAAAAAATTGATTTCTCTAAAATAAAAGATGCACTTTACAATCGTTGATTTTTTTAATCGACAGATTAAATTTTAACAATTTGTTATACATGCTTTTAGCACAATCTCAATTATTAAAAATTTCATTAATAAGAGCATATGGTTTTGATCAATAATAAGCTAAATCATGATTATGATGATGACCCCAAAAGCTGACTCAAGTAACAATATGAGTCTCGCATAGCCTCACCATAGGAAAGAATTTTTGGAATCATAGTTGAATAATTATCCCGTCATTCAACTCGAAATTGCTGCTTTAGTGGGTGTTTGGTTCAGGGTAAATTTTATGAATAATAGAGAAATGTGATATATAGAAAAATGGTTGGAAAGTGAGATAGGTAGAAAAAAGTAAAAAAAATTTGTTTGGTTGGGAAAAATTTTACCGAAAAAATTAGGTAACTTTCTAAAATCTATGTTTGGTTGTAGGTAGGAGTGTAAATAGGCCAGGGCAGGGCAGGCTTTGGCCTTCATGGCCTAAGCCTACACACGAAAATGTTTGGCCTATCTGGCCTATGAGCCTATCCAATGCTTAGTTTAAAGGCCAAGCCTGCCCTGTTATTTAAAAATAAAAAGCCTACATGGCCTATGAGGCCTTTTAGGCCTACCATATTGTAAATTAAATAAATAAATAAAAATATCTCATTCATTAAACAATATTTCCAGCATAGGTCCAAATTATAAAAATTTTACAACAGATTTTTTAACAAGAACACATGTTATAAAAATTCTACAACAGATTTTTTAACAACAACAAAGATTGAATTTTTCTTGGCACTTCACAATCTTCTAGTGAGCCTTCTTAACATCATCTTCCTGCAAAAAAAAAGTGAATGAGGTAATATGCTAAATTAGCAATCAAAAGAAAACAAACAAGCCACACATATTAGTAAATGCTCTTCTGTGGCTTATACTAGTTATCTTTGGTCCCTTTTATTATGTTATAGTAATTGACATTTCTAAAAGCTACTATAAAAATGAATTCTAAATATAAAAACAATAAGAAATTTAAGGAAATGCAAAAGTAATGCAGCAGGTTGTTGATCTTCAAGTAGAAATTTAGGTTTAAGTATTGCGTGGAGCTTAGTTTTTAGTACATTCTAAGATGTTAATTATTCTAAGAAAAGAAAAAAATATAGGATTTTTATCGGCATATATGTTTCCTCTGTAGTAGGTAAGAATTCAACTGATTAAATCACAACTGAATTTTGTTTAAATTATATAACAATAGTCGATCTGTTCATTAATACTACCGATCGATCGATTCAACCGGTTAGTTCAATTCGATTTTTAAAGCATTCAGATATATCATAATATATAAAAGACAATTAGTTCTAATTATGGAAAATGATATTGTTTAGTCTTACCATACATGTTGCTTCTAATGGTCATAAAAAATATTTATGCAGATTGCAGGCCAAAATGTACTAGTCATTTTTTTATGTCCACCTCATCCTTCCAATAAAAACACCACCGCTGCCACTCTTTTTTTTTAAAGGTGACAAGCAATGAAAAATTATCAACCACTCTTCAAATTAAATAGAAAAAGTATGTCACATATCAAGTTTAACACCATTCACAAAACATAACCTTTGGAGTACTTTTCAAGGTTGGGTGAGAGAGAGCTAATAAACCCCCAAAACTTAAAAACAAAAACAAAAAGAAAATGGTATGCAAAGCATTTCATCGAGAAGAATCAGGAATAAATACCAGTAAAGTAACAGGGTGTGGAACCAAGAGACTAGTTCAAATATCAATACTTTTTTTTTAAAAAAGAGAGAAGGAACAACGCAGTGCAGGAAGAACCCCCACCTGGGAAGAAAAAACAAGAATACCCAAGAGAATGCGAATCAAAATTCAAGAATACCCAGGAACAATGTACACACTTGTTGTGATGATCAGAGCACTCACCGAGTCCCCCTTAAGGGGCAGTAACAGTGAGTTCAGCTACGCCTACAACAACAACAAAATCAACCTAGAAGAGAATCCTAAATTTCAAGGCTAAACCAGTAGCAAATCCAAAATAACAGCACCTTCGCAAAATCTAAAAAGTTAACGAAAGAAAAAAAAATACCTGGTAAACCTTGATAGATGAGTAACCGGCGATGAGAATAGATGGGTGACCGGCGATGAGAATAGATGGGTGACCGGCGGTGAGAGACTAAAACTTGATCGTTTGGGTTTTGGTGAGACTAAGGTGAGACTCCTCTTGAGTCGTGAGATCTGATGTAGAAGAAGCTGCGCAGAGCAAAAGAAAGAAATTAGGTTTTGTCATCTTTTAAATATAAATAATATTGTATTTTTTTATTATTAAAAATTTAAATAGGCCGGCCTACAGGCCAAAAGGCCAGGCTTGTTATATTTAGCCTACGGCCTTGTTTCTAAATAGGCTCGTCTACAAGCCTTCACCTGTCCTAATTACCTCGAAGGCCGGGGCAGACCAGGCTTTACGTAGGCTAGGCCGTAGGACCCTGTAGGCCGCCTGGCCCATTTACACCCCTAGTTGTAGGTAAAATATAGATGGGAAAATCAGGTAAGTTTATAAAAATAACCCTGTTTGTACAATATTTTTACGGTGGCATGCTATCAGTGCAAGTCTAATTCCAACTTTTACGGTGGCACACTCGTCTTTGGTTCATTAAGCGGTGTGAGAAATTTCTTGCTTTTTGGCAATATCACCTACAAAAAGGAGTTCCTTGGCCGGCTTTTTGAGCAGAAAATGCTATGCATCTACGTTTCCTATGCATCTACGATAGGTGGCTAAATCAGGAAGGACAACGAACCAAACACAGCGTTCTTAATTTCTCACTTGTGATATATCTATCATTCTGAACATTTACACTAAACCAAACACCCCCTGAAGGACTTCTTAGTTCTACATAACCTGGCCAGAGAAAAAATTTAGTGCATTAAAAGAATTTGACTAGGTGCTCTCTTTTATTAATTTTTTTTTTCTCTTTTCACCCATAACAATGTTATTAAACCCAGCACAGTTTATTGGATCATTGGATCACTATTTCAACTAATGAGTTATTGGTTTAAGTGCATGACCCGTTAAGTATATGTAAATCTATAATTTATATTAAAAAAACACTATAAATGTACTTAAATACCTAAAAAAAGATACCAATTTCAAATATTTTAATATGAAAAATAATAAATTACATATCATAATCCAACAAAAGATCAATCAAACATATAATATTTGTGATATTGGTGTTTCATGTTTAGTAAAGGACATCCCTAACTATAAATTAAATCAAAAATTTCCTCAATATTGCATAACCAAGATAATATTAGTGCCGTAAGCAGTGTTATTAAAACCGGACCGACCCGGCCGGGTCGACCCGGGAACCGGTAAACCGGTCATGTAACCGGTCCGGTTGAAGTAACAGACCGGCCGTGCATCATAACAGGTATGACTCGGTCCAACCCGGCCGGTTTTCATGAAAACCGATGACCCGATCGGTTAACCAGTGACCCGGTCCGGTCCCAAAAAAATTCAAATTATTTATTTTTTCAAAAAAAAAAAAACATAATGGACATATTTAAATATTTTTTTGCTTATTGACTTACATAAGTTACGTACCTACAACACTAATATTATCTCAATTATGCACTATCCAGAAAATTTTGATTTGATTTATAGTCAGAGATATCGTTTTCTGAATCTAAAGCCTCGTATCATGATCATTATATTTTTGTTTGATCCTTTATTGGATAATAATATGTGATTTATTATTTTTTATATTAAAATATTTGAAATTTGTATCATTTTTTTAGATATTTGAGTATGTTTATAATTTTTTAATATAAATTATAAAATTGCATATAATTACCGGGTTATGCGGGTTGAACCAGTGACCCAGTACCTCGACCGGGTCAATGACCAAGCCGGTTTTAATAACATTGGTCGTAAGTACATAATCTATGTAAGTTAATAAACTACAAATCACTCAAATATTTCAAAAGAAAACAAACCATTTATCTGTGAGAGTAAAAAAAGAAAGGCATCAATTGATGAGAACAAACCATTTATGTCGGGAAAATTATGTTGCACCGACACTGACACGGGACACGACACAACACGACACGCCGACACGTTAATTTTAAAAAATGCCATATATCGACACGTTAGGACACGTTAATTAATAAAATAAAATTTAGACCTTAAAAAAAATGTCGGATGTGTGTGGGAGCGTGACTGCATGTCGGAAAAAGTTAAGCGTGTCAAAACATTGACCGCATGTCAGAACGTGTCAGTGTCCGACACGCAACTTTCAAAATTTTGGGTGTGTCCGTGCTTTGTAGCCGGTGTGTGGGAGCGTGACTGCGTGTCGGAAAAAGTTAAGCGTGTCAAAACATTGACCGCGTGTCGGAACGTGTCAGTGTCCGACACGCAACTTTCAAAATTTTGGGTGTGTCCGTGCTTTGTAGCCGGGAAAAATCACCGATTGTACTGACTGAGTCACCAAATTTTACGAAAACTGACCAAACATGACCGGTCTAATATAAAAAACGAACCAATTGCATAATCGATTCACCGATTTTCGGATCGATCCGATTTTTGTAACACTGCCCATATTTTTTTAATATTTTCCTTTAAATTCTAAAAAAATTCCCTAGGTGCTCCCAGCACCAAGTTTTTCTCATGGTAATGAACATCTCTCGAAGAAGAGATTTTACGACTACTAGGCCCGTTTGATAGCAGGACTTTTTTTTTGTTTTCTGGAACTTTTTGGTTGGGTAAATAAGAATGCATCGTTTGGTATAGGATTTTTAAAATTTTTTGGGGAATCTGATTTTTTCAAAATTTTATTTTGTGTGTACATTTTTTTGAAAAAAATAATCCAGGAGGTGGTATTTTAGAATTTCTATGACAAGGAAAAATTTAATACAACTAAACATAGCTTCAAAAAAATTAACTCAATATTCTCGAAAATATGTAAGTCTACCAAACAACTTTTTAATAACATTTCAAAAAAAATCATTTCTCATCATTTTCCTGAAAATCATAATTTCTGGATAAAAAAAATTTCTACTCTATCAAATGCCCTAACTCATCCAACACAAGATTTATAGAAATTCTTATATTATCATGTAGAATGTGTGTCTGTGTGCGAGAATGACAATTATTGAATTTATGTGAGCCCCGTTGTAGAACAGTTGTTTCCTAACAAAATCCTGACAGTTGTTTCCTCTATTTGGAAGACATGTAAAAATTCCTTCAAAACATATGTTCCTTAAGTGGTAAAAATTTTACTGTTTTTTTTTTTTGGTAAATTTTTTTTTCTCCCCTAAAATGTGAGAGAGGGCGAAGACATACAATTAATCTGAGGCCAATCTGCGTTACTCAAAAACCAGTTGAACCATAAAATCGATGCAGAATTATAATCAATGTGAATCCGATTTTATATAAGTTCACCAATTGCTAATTGACTGAACCAAATTAATAACATGAAACATAATTCAAAATAAAATAACCACATACATAGAAACATTATATCCCAAGCCCCAAATATTTCTTTAGATGACCAATTTATCGCACATATACATGAGATTCCCCAAACGCAAGTGAGACTCACATACTATAAAATCCAGCTATATTATTACTAAAAAAAAATAAAATCCAGCTATTAGATCCAAAAAGTACTATCATGAAAGTGAGTTCATTATACTTGAATTATTCAATAGTTAAACAACAGCACCCAAAAATTGTAAGATCTATGTATTTTTCATTACCAAAAAGAAAAATCATTGACTCCTAACAACAACAAGAACAAAAGGACAGCCAGTTACAACAATGGTGGGTTTCATCTCATAGTAAAAATACCTTGGACCGACAAAAGGAAAAGAAAAAAAAACCCAGATCTGGGCAACCGGTTCAGCCGGTGTAGATGTGAACGTGAACGGCCAAGATGAGTATGGCATAGAGAGCGAAGAAGATGAGTGTGTGAATGAATATAGCTTTTCCGTTGGTCTTCATGCCACCGAACTCTAACTGCTTACCGTTTCCCGGAAAGGAAAACAGCAACCCTGGTTGGAGCAGCACGAACAACACAACGCCGATTATCACTGG
The DNA here is from genome assembly GCF_033153095.1 of Gastrolobium bilobum. Taxonomy (NCBI): domain Eukaryota; kingdom Viridiplantae; phylum Streptophyta; class Magnoliopsida; order Fabales; family Fabaceae; genus Gastrolobium; species Gastrolobium bilobum. The sequence continues at coordinate 114,629 of NW_026895184.1, read as the reverse complement.
TGCCCAATCTGCCATTTCACTCTCTTTTCTCTTTTTAGCCCAACCCCAGGAAAAAAAAATGATAGATCTTTCTGACCCAGAAATAAAAATGGTGACTTTCGGTTATGAAAGTGGTAAAGGTAGTAGCTTTGGTATTTTGGGGGATGGAAATGAAGAAAACGAAAGGAGTTGGAAAGTGACGTCTAGGAATTTGGAACAATTTGGAAGCACAAGAAAAGGGTGGTAACAGTTTGTGTTAGTCTTTGTCTCGGTGTTGGCTGGGAAATTTTTTAATATGTTACGGATCACTCTTTCGTTCAAAAATTGATATTTGTATTAATTTTTTTTTTCTTTTCAATTTTTTCTTTTTTTCTTGAGATATTGACTAAACTGACATTTCTTTAATAAAAATTTACGAAATTGTCATGACAAGAATTTTTTTTTTTTAAATGTCACGTCACAATCTTGCTGATCTAACAAGCGATAATGAACTGGACATGTGACAGCGTCTAAATGGTCAACTATTCTAACTAAACAGCCCGGCGCGAATAACAGATTGTGACACGTGGCAAAAGTACAAGCATTCTGTGTAAAAGTACAGGATACCTGTACTTTTGCTATGTTCAGCATTCTGTCATTCGCGTTGGGCTGTCCAGCTAGAATGATTGATCATTCATACCCTGTCACGTGTTCAGTTTATTCTCGCTTGTCAGATCAGCAAGATTATGACATGATATTTTGACAAATTTTTTTCTAACGTGACAATCTGATAAGTTTTTGCCTAAATAATGACGATATGGTTATTGTCTCTTTTTTTTTACCTCATTTCCACCTAAATTTTTTTTCTCTCGTACCACAATAACTTCGCTCGTTGGGTGGCTCTACTTCTCTGCACGCGAAACTAGGAAATGAATTAATTAGCTTTTCATTGACATGGGTCCGGACTCGGTGACCGCCAATGTCATGTTACTCTCTCTTTGATTTATCTGTCACCCCATCCTTTTGTCCATTCTCCTCAGTGCTACAATAGTTAAAGAAAATTACTTTTATGTTACATGTGATAATTTTTTTTCCTATATATTTTTTGATAACTATATTATTTTTTTTTCTGATGGTGAAACTCACAAATTTATCTATATAATATGAGATAACTTATTTCATTTAACATGAGATTAATAAAATCCATAATTAAATCAATTTACTTCCTTTAAGAAACAAGTTTTTGTAAGTAAAAATCGTTTTTGTGCACTTCCTTTATTAGCACTCAATCACACCATTATCCAGAGTCTTATCATATCTCACAAATACAAGCTTTTATATGTTGTAACTTTCTATATCTATCACGAGTAAATATTTTTATATCTATCCCGGATATCCTCATGTATAGTTATTGTACTTGTTTTATTTTTTTAATTTGAGATGGTGTCTATTAGTATTATTATCAATATTATTATCACTTTATTTTAACGTTAGATTAATTATGTTAATTCAATAGTTATGATTTAATTTTTTTTTTTAAAAGTCGCTATTTATTTAATACTTTATATTTATTTTTACGTTTATATGATTATGATTTTTTATATTTAATGTAAAAATATTAAATATAGAAAATCATAACCATACAAAAATAAAAATAAATATAACTATTGAAGCAATATAATCGATTTATCGATAAAATAAAATGATAGTTATATTAATAATAACACTAATTAATAATATCAATATCGTATTTCTTCTTTTTAAAAAAAAAACTATTACCGGAGTATTAAAAATATGTTCTAGGAAACTAGAGTGAAAGACCTCTCTGAGTCCCTTCAAATGTCACATTATCATTATTGTTGCCCCCACCACAAACCTAGTTAGGTAAATAGTTTATGATTTTCCATCAACACATTTCTAACAATTTCAAAATTATAATATTTTATGTTAGAGGAATTAACTAAAGATATTTTAAAAAATTTATTTGTTTTGTATTATATGAATTTTACCTAGATACGCTTCCAAAATGATGTAGTTTGTTTCGAGGTTGATTGAGATAATTTTATATCATATTAATAAAAAACAATAAATCTTTAGATAATATAGTAAAATCTAACATCTCATCTTGGCTCCGTATTGAATGTTCGCTACGAAGAATTCATGAACTTCACTTTGAATGAAGAGTGCTAAAACTTTCCGAGCCTGTAACCATACTTTCCGAGCAGGCTGAAAGTGGATTGGGCTGGGATAAGCTTTGTTCCAAAAAGTTCAAGTCTATGTAAAAAAATTTCAATTTGACCTAGCCCAAGTCTAATACGAGTCTAATCGTTAGTCTGTTAATTTTTAACTTCCAAGCAAAACCATGAATCAACTTTACAAAATACTCAAATTTTGTTGTTAAACCAAAATTCATAATTTCAACGTCCAAACAGAATCATGAATCACAACAAAACTCATACAATCTGCATTTAAATCACTTTCAAAAGCAAAATGCTCAAACTAAGTAACATATATTTCATCATATCCAACAAACAAATCTATACTATGTAAATTAAAATAACTACATGAATCCACAAATGTTGATTCTATTTTATGTAAGAAATAAAGTCAGATTCTATTAAAATATAATCAAATATAATTAAGTTATAAATAATTGAAATTGATTAAATTTATATATTTTGTTTTTTCTTCAACGCATACTTATTCTATTTTATTTTATTTAAAATAAATAGTACAATATAGGCCGGCCTGTAGGCTTATAGGCTAGGCCTTGTGAAAGTGGGCCTACAACCTTTTTATTAACAAGTTATTTCAAAGTTCAAACCCGACCTATTTTACAAAATATACTAGGTCAGGTCAGACTTGACGTAAGTCGAGCCATAGCCCCTGTAGACCGGCCCGATCCAATTTCACCCTTATTTCCGAGCCTTCGTATAAGTTTGGAATGCTAGAAAACATTTGAAATTCAACAAGCAGTGCATGTAAAACCATGTTATTTGATCAACAAAGATCTCCATCACAAAAGTCCATTACATTATAAAAATGTTTCTAATTTCCGAGGATATAATATTCTGTCATTTTAATTAAAAAATAATGTCTTATTTAATATTTAAATTGAAAAATTCTTTTTTTTTATACATAAATTGAAAAATTCTACCAATAAGCTCATACTATCTTCCACCATGAACTTTTGGACATGTATAATACACAGTATAAGATAAGGTTTGATAGTATAAGACCTGATTAAATTTTGATACTATCTAGCGTTTAGCATAATATTGTATAAGATAATATTACTCAATGTTTGGTAATACACTATATAACACTAAATAGGATAAAAATAAATATTTTTAACAAAAATACTTTTTAATAAAGAATTTATATAATTCTTCCAAATATGTCATATTATATTAATTTTTATAAAAATCTATTGATGAGGCCAAAAATATATATATTAATTTTTATAAAAATAAAAATCTCTAATATTTTAAAATTTTATATATTGAAAAATTATTTTTATTTTAATATATTAATATTAAAATAATATATTTTTTATTTTTATTAAAATATATTGATGAAGAATTGCACTGTTTAATACATTATTTCTTTATCAAGCCTAATCTCAACTCTTTAGGCCTGATTAAGTTATACATTACTTTGATGTATAAAGGGATCATTCTGTATAAGCTTATATTATACGATGGTCATACCAAACAACTAAAAATATCATAACGTATAGTATAAACTTATACTATCAGGCTTTATACATCTCACCAAACAGACCATTAATTGTGCAATTGTCTCTCTCACTGTACTACACAATAATTTTAATTAAAATGATAAAATATTATGTCATTTAAAAAAACAAATATTTCCCCCTTATATTATACACATTGAATAGTTAAACTTTTCCTTGTTCACATCTAACCCTACTTCCTCCTACGGTTTTAACCACATATCAACATATTTTTTTCATATAGGGACTTATTTGAAAATATTTTTCTTATATAGATTAAATTAAAAATCAATAATACATAACCATAAGTCATTGTCATTTTTCATTATATACATGTTTATTATACCTATAAAACGGTAGGGACTGGATTGAAAACAATTTTACCTAAAATAATCGATTTGAAAACTTTTTTCGTGTAAAGATCGAATTGAAAATTAATACTACATGGGGACTAAAATTTTAATTAAATCATCAATTATTAGGGGTGACAATTTTCAAATTTTTTGTGTTAATGAATACAAAACGAAAAATCCATGCTCGGATCAATTTGTTTTCAAATTTGTGTTATGCTTGTGTTGGTAAAAACTAGCACTAAAAAATGTGTCGTGTCACGTGTTAACCCACAAATCTAAAATTGACTTGGTTTAATCTTCTTACATGTTATTTGCGTCGTGATTGTGTCGTAAACAGGTTATTCGTATTTTATCGTGTCATGTCAACCCGCATAATATGCAACATATTCTGAAGTTGATAGATTATTCATATCATGTCAACCTACATAATACGCGACATACTTTGAGGTTATTGTTGGTTATTCGATTACTTGTGTTGTATCTACCCGTAAAATAAGCTAATTATGTTAGTGTTGAAGGTTGTGACCCGATTTCAAATTCACGTCGTGTTCGTTTTAAGTGTATTTATATTCATATTGTGTCAATCAGAATTGTCACCCCTACCAATTACACCAGGGAACCTAAAGGGGATAACGAATAAATAAAGAAAAAAGAAAGGGAAACGACGTGGTTTAAAAAAAGTTCATTTCTTTGAAAAAAAAGTCGTTCAGCAAGCATGCCTGCGTGTTTCCTACAAGTGCTTGGCTGAGTTTTTTTTTCTAGCTTTTATATAGCTTCTTTTCCTTTCATACGTCTTAGCTTTTTGTTTTGTCTAGCTTTTCCTTTGAATTATAGCATAAAGGGGGGCCAATAAAGAAATCAGGTTTGTGATCAGCCACTAAATGGACAAAGATGCGTTGTATCATAATCGACCACATCTTACAGCTATTGTTTATAACAATTGAATACAAATGCCATTCTTATTCTATGGTAGCCATTTGCTAGAATTAGCCTTGTGGAATTAATTGACTCCATATACTAAAGAAAACGATGCTTTTCTTATCCAGAAAGACCCACATACAGGTCCGGATAAAAAGGAGGACAAAGATTAAAGTGCATGATTGATTATTTTTATGTTCACTTTATAGGATTCCAATTCCCTTTCTTTGAGGGATAGAACACAAACATTAATTAGTGCTTTTATTAAATTGTAACACCTCTTCAACTTGCTCTTCCTCTTTTATTCAAGCTTTGAGACTCATTCTCTTACATCCACACAATGAATGATTGGGCTCCTCCATTCATAGCTGCTGCACTGTTTTGGCTTTTGTCGCCAGGAATGATCTTTCAGTTGCCGGGGAAGAATTCACCCTTTGAGTTTATGAACATGAAGACTACTGTTGCATCCATTTTTGTACACACTGTTATCTATGGTCTGTTTCTCATGTTGTTCTTCATTGTTCTTAGTATCCATCTTTATATCTAGGAGAAGCAGCAAATGCTATATGTAAAGAAAACTAACATGCTGCGTTATCTTTTAAAGTAGATTAAGTGACAATCTGCTACTATAAACGCTGATCAATATATGTGCCCTTTTGAATTTTATCTTACCTAGTCTTCTTTACTTGGCTCCTAAAGCTTTCATGAGTATTCTGCTTTGTTGTTTATTCTTAGAAAGTGTTACATATCTATGCAGAAAAAGGACTTAATTCATCTGGTATTGAAGAAGGGTTATTTACTTACATAAGTTTCTTTTACATAATTCACATAATTTCAAGGGAAGTATCCTTTTATGTTCATTTTAAAATTTCATGTATTTCTCTTCATTAATATTTGACAAATTTTTATTGGACCTCACTTATTTAGAATAGACAAAAAGTCTTGACATGACCAAACTATGTGAAATTTTTATATGAAAAGATCCACTCCATAATTTCAATCAATAAGACAATAACATTCCTTTAAATCCTTCTCTTTTTCTCTCTCTTAATTTATTTTTTCCCATCAAAATTAATGATTCACAATTCCTTATGTCAGATCATATAAACAAAAATTATGCGAAACTAACGTTTGTGAAGAAAATAGTAAAGAGCTTGAAAGAGGGTAAAGGAAAAACAGTGACATATTTTGCTTGTTCCCATGTCCCTGGTTCTTTTTAATTTGTATTACTTTAAGTTTTTGTATTACTTTTGTTTTACTTTGAATTGAGCTATTACAAAAGAAATGATGCTTAGAATTATTGGGATATTCAAGTGTGATGAGTCCCACATTGGTTGGTAATGAGCTAAGTGAAGAGTATATAAGTGAAAGGACCCATGAATCCAATGCCTTAAGGTTTTGGGTTGAGATGTGGTGTCGAACCCACTTGGTGTACTTGGAGTAACTTGGCTCATTGGTAGTGGCCCCTCGCCACGGACTTCTCCTGGACCCGCCTGACCGTGGTATCAGAGTCGGGTTGTGCTCGAACTAGCCTAATGATTGGTTAAGAGGCGGGTTGAGTACTTGGGCCAGGAGTACTCAGTTGGGGGGAGCAAATCAATGGTGGATTTCACACTTGAGGGGGAGATTGTTGGAATATTCAAGTGTGATGAGTCTCACATTTGTTGGTATTGAGCTAAGTAAAGAGTATATAAGTGAAAGGACCCATGAACTCAATGCCTTAAGGTTTTGGGTTGAGATGTGGTGTCGAACCCACTTGATGTATTTGATTCACTTAGCTCATTGGTGATGACCCCCGCCACGGGCTTCCCCCTGGACCCACCTGACAAGAATGGACTTTCTGGACTGCTAGCTTATACTTGTTTTCTTGTACAAATACCACCAAAACCATAATCTTCATGGAAACAAGTATTAGATGAGAGAATTGATATTCAAGTGTGATGAGTCTCACATTTGTTGGTATTGAGCTAAGTAAAGAGTATATAAGTGAAAGGACCCATGAACTCAATGCCTTAAGGTTTTGGGTTGAGATGTGGTGTCGAACCCACTTGATGTATTTGATTCACTTAGCTCATTGGTGATGACCCCCGCCACGGGCTTCCCCCTGGACCCACCTGACAAGAATGGACTTTCTGGACTGCTAGCTTATACTTGTTTTCTTGTACAAATACCACCAAAACCAGAATCTTCATGGAAACAAGTATTAGATGAGAGAATTGATTTGATCCTTGCCAACTGAATTATTTGTCCCCTATAAATACTGATTCGGAGTTTCTCTTGATTTACTTTCTGTGGCATATGCTACTATCCAGATCTGAATGTGCTAGTTATAGTAGATAACAAAATGTTTTGGATGTCTATATGTCTAACACTTGGCTATAAGAAAAGGGGAAGCAATTTAGTATGACACAGCCATTGTGATAGACATTCTAGGGGAATCAAGTTTCAAGTTGTAATACAAAACGAATGGATGATTAAAGTGGTTATATAAAACCATAAATTTGATAAATATATATTATATATGTGTGAAAGTACTTTGATGAGAAAAATTATTAAGAAACTAACATACTAATAGTTGATCTTTGAAAAACCAACCAAAGAATTTACTTATAAAACAAAAATGGGCAGAATTATAATAAGTTTTATATCAATTTATTTGGCATTTCTTTTTTCTAAGCTAAAAAAAACTTAAAAAATAAAGTAAAAACTGTTTGGTGACTATACAAAATTGTTATGATGATTTTGAAGGAGAAAATATAAAATAATAATAAATTAGGATAAATGATAAAATTTATGAATACAAGTTTAGAATAAGGGTAAAACTGCAAAATAAATGAGTAGTCAAAAAAGATGACATACATCTTTTAAAAAAAAAACCCTCCTTTTGTGTGCTTTTAGCTTGTAGCTTTTTTCTTTATTATTAAAAAAAACTCTTTATAATAAGAGCTCTCATAAAAATCTATTTGACCTAGCTTCTACTTATAAGGAAAAAAAAAGTTAAAAAAAAAACTCTCAAACAGACACTTAGTCATTAATTCACTTGCATATAATGGTTTACACATGTGATAAATAAGAATTGTTACATATAAATAAAATTACGCTAAAATTAAGAATGTAACTTATACTAGTATTACTCGAAAAATTCTGATTTGATAGCCGACAATTAGATATTATTATTAGGAAGAAAATCCTTAGTGCTTTTCTTTGAATCACTTACCCCTGATGCTTTTTTTTAATCATTTATTTTTCTATGATTTTTTCCATCCAAACTTATTCTTAACATCACTATAAACTTAACTAACCTGCCTATTTTACCCTTCTTAGAAGAAGAAAATAGGTTGGTGATAAAAAAAAATAGCAGAAAAAATAAGGCTAAATATGTTAGAAACTTACAACACTTACAAAAAAGACTAAAAGTAAAACAAGTAAAAATAGAAGAAAAAAAAAACAAATTTGTGTATATGAAAAAGAAGAAAATACTGAGAAAAAATTAAGACTAAATATATTGAAAACTTACAACAATGACAAAAAAGACTAAAAGTGAAAAAAATTAAAATAGTCTTAATCAAAAAGAAGAAAATAGATAGAAGACAAAAAAAAAACAGAAAAAAAAAATAAGACCAAAAAAATAGAAGAAGAATAAATTGTAAGTTTAAAATATTTTGATCTTATTTTTTTCCTCAATCTATTTTCTTCTTTTTAATTTAAATATATTTGGTATTTTTCTTCTATTTTCAAGTTTTTCACTTTTAATCTTTTCTATCACTATTAAAAGTAATAAAAATAATAAGACAAAAAGGAAATAGGAGAAAAAATCAGGTTTGTAAGTTTCTAACATATTTGGTCTTACTTTCTCTTCTATTTTTTTTGGATTCGTTTTTTTCTTTTCATTTGGACTATTTTCATGTTTATTACTTTTATTATTTTCTATTACTAATGTAGGTTTCCAACATATGTCGTCTTATCTTTTTCTTTTATTTTTTCCCCAATCTATTTTCTTCTTTTTAATTCAGATATATTTAACTTTTTTTTTCTTATTTATTATATTTTTACTTTTAGTATTTTGTATTTCCTTCTTTTTAATTTAGACATATTTAACCTTTTTTCTTATTTATTATTTTTTTACTTTTAGTATTTTCTATTTTCTTCTTTTTAATTTAGACATATTTAGGCTTTTGTTTCTTATATATTATATTTTGACTTTTACTATTTTTTTGTAAATTTTATAAGATTTCGACATATTTGATTTATTTATTTTTTGTGCTCAGTCTATTTTTTTATAAGAAAAGTAAAATAGGAAAAATCAGTTAAGTTTCTAACAGTTTTAAGGATGAGTTTAAATGGAAAAATTCATTTGAGGTAATTGATAAAAAAAAATAAGGAAATTAGTGATTCAAAGTTAAAGCATAAAAGGTTTATTATTATTCAAATTGAATATTAGTACCGCACTTATTAGAGTTACCTTAAACAATTAACCGAAAACCTAAATGTTTGAAAATTCCAATTATTTTTAAAATAATTACTAATGTATAGATTTATATTATTTAATAATAGTTTAAAATTTAAATATTTTCGCATATACATGCATAAAGGTAAAAACTCTACATATATGGTTAAAAAATAACATGAAAATACAATTAAATTAATTGAATAAAATTTATTATTTAGAATATTAATTAATGAATCCCATTTTTCAAAATAATATTTTATCATACATATATATATATATAATATTTAATTTTTTTCATATTTACATTGTCCGGGATGTAGAACAAATTACTATCCGAGATGAAAAATTTACAATCTAACATAATGAAATTAGTTAAAATTTAATTTTTTTTTTCAAAAAATGATGAATACTTAATAATTAGTTTTTATTCCTGCATATGTATAATATTTAAAAAATTTAACATTGCGTAACTTTATATGACAATAGACATATTATTTAATTAATTTAATTATTAGAAGATTTAAGAAATAAACTTATTTTTTTAATGATTTTTCGCTACACTACACATACATATACAGGGGATGCTTACTAATTGAGTTGTTGTTTTATAATATTTAGATATTTCCATTTTCACATGGCGTGAGGTTGAAATTTTTTTTATTTTTTTTATGGTACACATAAAGGGTAAGGCCCAAGGAAAGAAACATAAAAACAAAAAGTAAATAAACAAAGGATTTTATTTTTCTTATATCACATACGATAAATCCTTTCTCCTACTCTCACAACAAATGGTGGGACCCATTTTATTTTAAAGAAAAGAAAAGAAAAGAAAACATAGCACAGAAATCAAAGTGAGAGTATGAGATAAATTTCTCTTAAGTGATTAAGAGAAATAAAACCCATAAACAAATTGTAGGGCCAAGGCTCTTATCACCAGAATATAAGAGAAAAGCCAAAATCAGATTATGGAGTTCTTCGTAAGAGGAGTTGAAATAATAAGTGCCCCAAAGTTTCCCAAAGTCTGGGTAAGGCTTCTTTAGCAAGTCAATCCGCACATTTATTCTTGTCACTTTTCACATGAGCAAAAATGATCCTCGAATCTTTTTTCTTCCAAGCCTGAATCCTAACTACCAAGGGTAGTTCTCAAATGTCATTTACCATTTACCAGGAACGATAAGCAAGTTGATAGCTTGAAAAGAGTCTCTTTCTATTTCTATTTTTTTGTGATTATGCTGCCAAATGAATTCCAAACCTCTAGAAATGGCCCATAGTTTAGCTTGTAAAAGGAAACAAATACCAAAGTGAAGGGAAGCTACATATTCCCCATTTGAGTTTCTAATGATATCTCTACAAACAGCTTTTCCTTTTAAAGCACCTCCATCAACGTTTGATTTCATCCAGTTACTCTAAAGGCAAGGCTAAGAATTATGGTTCTTAAAGATAGCAACATGGTTAGATTTTTCTTTTTGTTGAAGCAGACAGAAATAATGATTTTCATGTAACCATAGATGAAAACTAATTCTTAATCCTATCTCTTAAAATTAGACTTAAGAATATCCTTATTCCTCTAAAACCAAAAGAACCAGCAAGTAAAAAAGAAATAGTCTTTTCATCCAGTTAGCCTACCTTCAGAATGCACCAAGTTCCTTTTTAACTAGTTGTTCAGATCTTGTTCTTGAAAGAAATGAGAGGGGTAAGGCTAGAAAAAAGCTTTATTCCAAATGTTTAGAGCTCTTGGGCAATCCCTTGGTACATGAAGAATTGATTCCACCTTATCATTGCAAGAATACAACCTATTAATCCCATTTCACCACATGGTAGTTATGCTTCTAGTTTAAAGTCTACCACGGGAAAGTTTCTAGATCAAAAACTTCATTTTTTAAGGACTTGACTAGCTCCAGATTCTGTCTCAGGGAAAAGTGGTTGAAAGGAGGTTGACCTTCATTAATCTAGTGTAAGCATAACTCACCATAGATGAGGAAGGTTTCAAATCAAGCTAGGATAAGCTATCACTGCTAGCTTCAAATTGAGGGGAGGGATGGCCTTGATTCTTTTAAAGGTATCTTCTTCCAAGAACTCTTGAAGTAGGCCTAAATTTCAGCAGCCAGATAGAGGGTCAACACACGTTGTCACAATATCTTCAAAGAGGATGGGGTGAAGTAAAATTTAACTTCAGGCAAAAGATTGTTCATAGTCCCTATCCACTTATCAAACCAGAAGTTAATTTTAGTACCATCAATAATCTCCCAAGACAGGCCATCAAGCATGATAAACCAAATCTTGCAGAGATTCTTCCATAAAAAGGAGTCATAAGCTTTGCTTTCGGGTTGGCTAGTAAAATCCAACCTCCTTCTATATTTTTCTATAAGAACTTGAGCCCATTTGAGATGGAGAGTTGATAATGGACCAAACCATTCTATGAAAAAAAGCCTTATTATGTTTTGGTAGGTTATGGATCCCTAGCCCACCATAGTATAGATAGAAGATATATTTTAATGATAACAAAGTGGTAATAACTAAAAGAGAAGAGCCTTGAAGACAACAAGGCAAGAAGAATAAACCAATAGCATCGAGATGACAATTCAAGAGCAATAAACATCAAATTTGTGAAATAATTAAGAAGAGATTTCAAGATCAAAACCATAAGAAACAAGAAAATATTGAAGAACAACAAAACCATGGACAACTTATAAGAGGAATATCATAACACAAGCCATGGTGAAATAAAAATCAAGTTCAAGCTTTTATGGTATCTTTTTGTAAGGGTTTGATGATGTTTTCTTTCATGAGCTCAACATTGCATAATCTTTCAAAATTGCCTGACTCCTATACATATCATCTTGACATGCTTTTCTAACATAGAAAAATAACCAACAAATGTTAAATGTGATGATCGCTTTTACAAGAGTCAAATAAGAACAAGTAATCATATATCAGATACTAATCCATGCATGTCATGCTAAAATGTTTACTCTGACTTCTTGCCTCGAAGAGCATCTATCTCAAGAATACCTATACCTGAAAAATGTGCCCCATATGGAGTGAAATTTTGACAAATCTCAGTAAGACAATGGGTCCTCAAGGATTCCTCCGCCCCAAGCTGACTTACCGGCATAATATAAGTTCAACAGGATAACAAAATAATATGAGCAATAAATATCAATAACTGTGCAATATAGGATATGATCATGTCATGTGTGTATGCAACTATTCTACAGATCAGAGAACAAAGTAGGCTTTACGCATGCCTACAACCTACGTAGAGTATAAGTGGCTCTCCTTATACCCCCACACGCGGATTTACCACCTTTATGGCTTCTGCCATACATCGAGAATTACTGCCCGGTGTGGTAGCCCCATGCATATACATATAGCAATTGCACCAAATAATTCTCATCTCAATCAAATATCAAATGCTCATAATATAACATATATCATTTTCAAAACACATATCAAGCACATAAACCAACCTCCCATGGAATTTGGTGGAGCATACAACAGATCAATTCGAGGACTAGAAGCTTAACTGTCAAGCTAAGTCCTCCCTTAACGACTAAGTGTACAAAAGGTCACCAATAAACACAGTATCCAGCAAGGTTACAGATATGTTTTCATAATAAGTATACCATCAATAAGCATATCCTAGCTTTTCGGATTAAAAGGAACATTATTTCTTTTTTGTTTTGCTTATTGCAAGCTCTTTTCAAAGCCCAATGCACTAAATCGTGTTTATCATTTTTAAAACTGGTGTTGCATCTCTTTACCAAAACTAAACATCTTAAGCTTTCTAACGACATACTATACGTCTCTATTGGAGTTTTATAACTCCGGTTATGTTTTTCGCAAAGTGACTGCTGCAAACTGAATTTCCAACAGCAAGGAAGAAGATTCAAACTCAAACCGCGATCAATCCACTTATCCCATGGATCTAACAATTTATAGATTGTAGCCTTACGTGTTTGCTTCACATAGGTCCAAATCGCACTCAATTCGAAGCTCTTTAGCTCGAGATATCGCGATTTTTTCAAATTAGCGTGTTGCTGTTACATTTACACAAGTAATCGATTACCAACAAAGTGGTAATCGATTACCACACTGCAGAATGCAGAAAACTCGTGTTTTTGTTACATAATCGCCATTTTAATGGCTTCCAATGGTTCTAACTCCCATTTTTCTCACACACAAAAGTTAAATACACTCCTATATACTTAGATTAATTGTCCCACACTTAAACCGTCAAAGTTTCTCTTTTTCACAACCCAAAACAAGCTATTTTCATGAAAATTCAAGGGAAATAGTTGAGAGTTACCTTAAAGCTTTCAAAAACATAAAAAGGTGGATTCTTGGAGGTCCCCAGTCCTCGCAACACTTCTGTCCACTAAGACCCACGAAAATGGCTTCACCAAAGGTGGTTTTTTCTTCACAAAAACTTCAAAATAAGGTGTGGTGATACCCCAACGCCCCAAAATGAAAATGGCACACTTCAAGACCCCATGGCAGCAATCAAGATGTTATTTTCTACCAAAAATTCGAGCCTTTAGGTGCTACCAAGTCAAGGGATGAATGATAGAAGGTTTATGGGTGTTTGATGTTTGCCTCAAGAGAGAAAAACACAATCTTGAAAGGGAAGTGGGGGTGGCTATCATGGAAGAGAGCATTGAGCTATCTGGGGTTTCTAGGGTTGCGTAAATCATACATCATATTTTCTCTAGCCAATAGGATTTATTACTGCACACGCATGATATATATATACATACATATATATATACATGAGAAATGTTATATTTACAAACTTTTTGTTTACAAACTCTTATAAACAACACTAAGTATGACCGATCATACTTCAATCAAGAGTATATGACCGGTCATACTTAGTGTAATTTGTAAAAAAAGTTTGTAAATGAATCCTTCCCCTATATACATATCTTTAATATATATATATATATATATATATATATATATATATATTGATGCATTATATTAATTTATGATGATATAATGTTTTCTATTATGATTATACTATTTTTTGTTATGATTATACTTGAAGTGAACTTATGGAGGAATCCTTCGAGAACCCTTAGTTTACAGAGATTGTTATCTCACCCCATGTGGGGACCATATTTTCAGGTATTGAGACTCATGATGTTGGTTCATCTCGTGACAAAAGGTCGACATAGACATTATAGCATGACATGATACAATTATTGTTTTCATTTGATATACGTATATCCATATGAGACATGACTGTTATCTAAATTATTATGCTATGTTATGTTTGTAAGAAGCATAGAGGTTGTATATATCTTTTAGAATAAGCTTGTTTATTTTTGTCAGAGAACATGTATAAGCATATAGCACTGAGTATTTATGTTATTTTGGTTATGTAATGTAATGACATAACTATATGCATGCTTATTATTCTGAGATAGAACATATTCATGTGTTATGAGAGCCTATGCAATAGATTGCTAGGTCAGGCTATGCATGTATGTTTAGTTGTATAAGATGTTCATAATGTAATTACTGAGATAATGTTGTAAGGATAATTAGGACAAAGACTTAGTCAAAACCCTACATAATGGAATGTATTAAGTAAACAAGTAATAAGGTATCAACGGATAAAGCAATGGATTAAAGTTAAATTAATTTTGCGTTTTGCAATATATAAGGAAAAAGGAAAAAGTTTATTCACTTTAAGATTTCAAGACAAATCTCTAAATAGTAGTTAGCTTTCGTATTTATTTAATTAAACATGTTGTGCCTAATATCATGTGTATGTTAATACACCGACGGCCGACGGGTTATTACAGATAATATTAGCACAAATTATATCTAGTCTTTTGTAGACTCTATCAAGATGGAGGAACTTGGCACCCCTCCAAGTGTATTTTTCACCATTGCAGCCCAAATCCATAACATGACAATCATCTGGAACTTCCTTGAAATTAATGCAGCTGGCCAGATTAGCAAGAGCGCCACCATTTTTTCTTTGGCAGTGGATATCTCATTGAAATCTCCCTTCGTTACCTAAGGTTAAGACATATTCTCGCTAATTCTTCTAAGATTTTTCCAAAGGCTACTTCTGATGTCTTCTTTCGGGCTAGCATATATAACCGTAATCAAAAACTTTCCCCCAGAGATGTAGGTTCAATAACAGTGGAATAATTAATTTCTTTTTCCAATTAAGTCGATGGTGCAAATAATATATTAAGCCAATAATATATTCAACAATATGGTTTTTAAACCCAAGTTAATTTATTCTTCTAATGGAAGTTGTGCCATTAATTTTTGACTCAAGGATAACAGCCAAACCCACCTTATGCTTCTTACTGAAGTTCCTCGGGGTATTTTTAAAAGGCATTTTAGCCTTACCCCTACATTTCCACTAGGGGTGGCAAAAATGAACTAACCCGTCGGGTTGGCTCGTAACCCGCAAAAAACGAGCCGGGTTGAGTTGGTGAAAATGAGCTGCCATCTCGATTCAGCCCGACCCGAGCCAACCCGAGCTCAAATGAGCCAGCTCGCGGGTTTAACGAGCCAGCTCGCAGGTTACTCTCTTTTTTTATAAATAAAATACAATAAAAAAAGTTACACACGGTCACACTCACAGTCAGTCCTCAGACACGCTCACTCACCGTCACCGCTCTTAAACTCACCACCAGTCACCACTACCAGCAGTCACCCCATGTCCGTCCCCCACCCTACCCACACCGATGGCGACGAAAAACTTTAAGGTATTTCAGATCTTGCATTTTGTTTTACTGATCTTGCATTTTGTTAATTTTTTCCTCCTTTTTATTCCAGATCTTGGCAGCCAGTAGCCACCGTGCTCCTCCTCTCCACCGACCGCCACCTCTGTGTTTTCAGGTATTCTTTTTTTTCTTCTTAGTCTAAACTTGTGTTGGACGGGTGTCAAGCACAAACGCATATCTTTTTTGTTTTTATCAGTTTGGTGTCCACAATTAGTTGATTCACTTGGTTCTCTTTTTGGGTTAATGATGATTTGTATGCTTCACTGCATGATGGGTGAGTGTTTTATAAGGAAACTTGATGGGTGGGTGTTCCCATTACTCGATTTAAGATCAAGGTCTGTTCCCCCCCTCTCCTACCAATTTTTTTTGGGTTTAATATATATATATATATATATATATATATATTTATATATATATATTTGTTTGGTATTGAGTATCCTAATCTGGGTATCTTTGATCATTGGTGTATAAGAAGAATTGGGTTGATGGGAATTGGTTTGGATTTTTATGTGCAATGCATGTCAATATGAATTTAAAATCAGTTAGTGAATACATTTGGTCATTTAAGAATGTAGGGTTTTTTATTTTTTTTATTTTTTTTATTTTTTTTATTTTTATATTAAATTCAATGACTGGAAGAAACTCTTGTTCATTTGGAGTATAGCTTGTGATTTCAATGTATTATATGGGTTGTTGACTTTCACAGAGTTGTCAGCAATGGTTTTGATGATGGGATTTTATGAAAAAGAAAAAAGTTTTGATTGTAGCTTTAGGGTAGTTTATCTTTTGCTTGTTATGAATTTTAAATTCAGTGATATCAAGTATCATTTTAATCAATGAAATTTGATTCAGTGACTGGAATTTATTATGTCAGAAATCACCATATCAAAAATGCAAAGTTGAACGTAAATGTTATTGATTATATGATTGTCCCCAGTTTTATAGATGCAACCTGATTCTTATGCTATTTTTATGAATTGGGGACTCTTAATGAGTTAAATCATCAAGTTGAAACTCTAGACATGTTCAGATTTCTATTTCACCATTATAATGCAGCATATGGAGTGGTTATTAATTGTTAGATTAGTTTAAAATTTTAAGAGAATTAAATCTGAGTATGGATAAAATACAATTGGTAATTTATGACAGATCATTACAAATACCAAATGAGTCCTTGTTGGGTTTTTATCTTGTAAGGCATTAAATAACATAAATCAATTAGATGATTCTGCACTTTAATACAAAAATTATATGCCTTCAGCTGAGATAGTTATTAGATGTTGAGGAAAATCAATATTGACATAGAATGAGGAAGTAAGGATGCATTGTTTGAGGTTCCTGATTGACCTAAAGGTTTTGAATCAAGGCTTGATATTTTAATTAAACAAAGTTAAGGTTATCTTGCTGCTATTCACTCCCTTTTTGGCTTTTTCTTCTATTCTTCAAAGAATGCTCCACTATATGTCATTTGCAGTTCCAAATATTTTTTGTAACCCGAGAATCTCTTGCTCTTGTATGATCATGCATTTGAATTTTGAACCCCTTTTGTCCTTTCATCTGTGGTGACCTAAAAGAAACTAATCTCACTTTGCTATATTGATTTGTTTATTTTGCTTACGAAAATTTAAGAATCACTGCAAAGCATACCATTAATTTAACTGCTGTCTTATACAGTGATATTTCAAAATGGGATGCACATTAAATTACAACACCAAGCAAATATGATAGGAATTGACCTTGCACACTCAACACCAAGCAATAAATGCTGGAAAATCTGAACATGATGTTTATTTAGAGGAGCCGCCTGTAATGGTTATTGACAACTGGAATAGTTTAGATGCATTGCAATGGTGGAAGGATAATAGTTGTCGTTTTCCGAGTCTATCATTAATGGCTCGTGACTTGTTAAACATTCCTATTACCACTGTGGCATCTGAATCTGCTTTTAGCATTGGATCACGTGTGCTTAACAAATATAGAAATAAGTTGTTGTCAAAGAATGTTGAAGCTTTGGTATGTACCCGCAATTGGTTGGCTGGTTTTGTTGCCAATGGTAATTTATTTATTTTCAATTCAATTAAAATTTCATTTTTCATTTGTCATTGTAACCTTAATAGATTATTTACATTTTATGGTTTGTGTTTTGTAGATGATGATGATGATGAATATGGTATTTCCCATATATTAGTTTCTTCACGGGGATCTAATGATCGTGAAACTCTTTATACATGATCTAATGATAATGGTGTACTTTTGGATGTTTATATTTTGATATTGTACTGTATTTTGGCTATGGGAACTCATAGGACAATTTTTATTTTGTAATGTGTTTATCTACTGCTATGTTGGGATTTCTTAATTTATTGGTTATGTTTTATTAGTTACTGTCTTTAAACCATTATCCATTAGGCAATCAATAGTTTTGGCAGTATTGATAATTTTATACAGGAGAACAAACCACAAAAATTAAATTTTTTTAGCCAACCCGCGAGCCAATATTTCGAGCTAACCAACTCGCGAGCCAACCCACTGGCATCATTTCGAGCTAACTCGCGAGCTTTTTTTGAGCCAACCCGTGAGCCTTTTTACGAGCCAACCCGCGAGCTGATTATCGAGCCAACCCGCGAGCCAACCCTAACCCAGCTCGGGTCGAGCCGGGTTGGGTTTTCTGGCTCGTTTTTTTCAAGCCAACCCGACCCGACCCGTTTTTTTCGGGCTTAATGCGGGTTGGGCCGGGTCGAGCCGGGTTGGCCCGTTTTGCCAACCCTAATTTCCACACTACATAGTTCATTGAAAACTAGTATGGGTTCCAAGATCATAAAGTTCTTAGGGACTTGGGTTTGTTTTGTCATCAATTATTACCCTCGGCAGGGGACCAAATTCCATTCTTGATGGGTTATTATATTCAGATATAGCTCCAGATTCCATAGCAATAGGAATTTCTAGATCATAATTGCAGTCAAACATGGTCTTATCATTGCAAATTACTTTGGAATTAGAGTGTGCAACTCAGGTAGAAGTAAAATAATCTTTATTGATTATGGGATGAAGAGACTCCAAACCATAGGTAAATTTGCAATCTGCATTTTTTAATCAATATTTTGGCATGGAGAAGGTTCTATAGCCCAAACATATGCCCAAACCATAAGTATATTATATTATATATATATATGGAAATATATTTCTACAGGCACTTTAGATAAGCTTGTCTACAGCTATCCCTTTTTAACTAAGTATGACCGGTCATACTTTAAAATTATATTTTCTCTCTCTGCCACGTCAGCCGACAGTGTCTGAGGAGAGAGAAAAAAAGAACAACTTTATTGTTATAACTAAGTATGACCGGTCATACTAAGTATAACTAAGAACAACGTCAGCCAAAATATTGATGGATGACGTTTTTGTGTTCTAAAATAGTAATTCCAAATCTGAAAAACGTTGGTATTATCCCCCAATTTATGATTATGTAACCACCACATAATGATGTATTGAATTGTACTTACTTCCTTGTTAATGCATATCCTATATAAGATATGACTTCTATGTAAATGTAATGATGAATAAGAATGAGGTTTTATCCTACTTCTGTGTCTCTTTTCTTTTCTCGTACTTCCTCCCATTTTTTTTATTAATAACCTCTACCAACCAAACAAACCCCCCACCGCCTAATCTAAATCTATACACCCGATTTAAATATATGCTATTTTCTTTCAAATCAAAACCTCTTTTCTCTTCCCAAGATTCCTTGTTTGAGTAACTTGTTGCAATTTTCCTCAAAGTCGTTGTTATGGCGGTTGATCACTTTCTTCGTAGCAAAAAGGGTATCTCATCTCAAATCACGTGAGTAGTGGTTAACAAAGCGTGATTTATCTAGGTTTGGACTTGGGCTTACTGATCAAAAGAAATCAAATCTTGTGAGAAGGAGGAAACACTTTCATCAATTTGTGCAGAATACTAGTATGCCATTTTGATATCAGTTAATTATTATCATTATTTTTTTTATTAGAAATTTAAGAAAATACATTTTTCGAGTTTAAAGTAATCTTTAAGTTATCTTTGATGATAAATAAATAGTAAATAGCCCTCCAGACCAGTTGCTATGGTTAAATTTGTCAATGAGAGGGCAGAAGTGAAGAAAGAATAGTGGTGATAAATAAATAAAATAAAAATTAAAGAACCATTATTCACGTGCTTCCATCCGTGTGGCTCTTTGATTGGCCTTATTCACTATTTTTTATTGTTTTAATTATGATTGGCCTTGTTATTCACAGGCATTGGAGTTATTTTCATGTAGCTTTTGCAAGAGTTTTTTTTTATAACCTTATAATTAGAAATGAGTATTTGACAATATGTATCCAATATGCTTAATATGGCGAGAATTTTACAGTCAATCAATCTTATGTAGCTTCTGTTTATCTTACAATTATGTGTGCCTATAGTGAAATAGCAACTTAAGATATTGTTTGTTGTCTTATATTGCTTAATTACATGATTGTTGATAAACATATGCACCTATGTATTCTAGCTATTCAACGAACTGGTCTTATGATTGCATGCAATTTATATGGATACTTGATCTAAAAAGAAAAAGAAAATTATGTGCTTAATGAGTATTTTAGTAAGGAAGTATATCTTGCAAAGTTTTAGCAGGGAGAAACTATTAGATAACTTTAATTAAAGTACTGAATCTATGAGAAATTTAAAAAAAAGGGAAGGTCGATGGCATATAAAATTATTTTTCACAAAATTCTTAATAAATAAAAAATTGTTCTAAAGATGACAATTTTGTTTATGTATTAGAATATGTGCAATTAATTTTGCCTTTTATATTTCTATTAATTTTGTGTTAAAAAAGGCAGTTACAAATTATTTGCCATCAATCAAATTTAACTTTTGGAATGAATGAGAAACTGTTGGAGTATTTTGTGTATACTATATTTTATTTCAATCTATCCAGTAATATTCTTTTAATTGAATGCAAATAAAACATAATAATGATATGCAAATAAATGCATTCTTTTAATTGAAATTTAACTGTTAATTAAATAATCGTTACAATTGTTTTATATATGATTAAATCTCATAACCGTTACTGTTTTCTCATGCATGGTTAAATGTTATTCAATAATTTAATGCATGAATTTGTAAGTTGACATAATTATGCATATGTATTAAATGATAAAATAATGATTATTATCATTGTGGTTTTGTGATTTTTATGATTGAATGCAATTGTGTCGGTTATTGATTAACATTATTAATGATTATTGTAATCGAACATTATAATTTTTATATTTATTATTATTTTGAATTGACCCCTTTTTCTTTTGAGTAAAGAAAATACATGTGATGAACATTTATAATCTTGATTTATTTTGAAAGCACATCAAATATAAAATTGTGTATGCAATGATTTTATGGTGAAAGACTCTTAAAAGATGAAGATTGTTTTTATAATATTTTAAAAGTTCTGAAATAATTTTAGGATGTAACATAAATTTGATAGCATTTAAAATGAGAGTTGGTTTTTGTTCGAATTGATTGTTATAGATATAACATTTGAAATGATCGTTTGAATCTCATATAGATGAATTTTAGACCCGTTGGTTTAAAAGCATTGTCTGAAATAAATGTCAAATCTATGAAAGATCTCTAGATATTTTGAGGGAGCACATATAATGATATAACCCTTTAAGAAATAATAGAAAATCCAAATTGGATCAAATCATGAAAGAAGCCAAACGAAAGTGGCTAATAAAATGAATATGGGCAAGTATATATGAATCTCAGGCCATTAAAATTAATCTCACTGTTAAGGCTTATAATATCTTTGTTGGTTATTGCTCCTGAGGTAGCAAAATCCGAATTATTTTTGCATATATACAAAATGATATGTGATGCATGTAATCACACATATTAATATGGAAGAAGCCAATTTCAATACAATAATTTGCAATATAAAAATTAATTAATAGCTCTAGAAGAGCTAATGTGTGATTACTAAGGGGGATCAAGTTGGCTATAAATAA
Source organism: Gastrolobium bilobum (assembly GCF_033153095.1). NCBI lineage: Eukaryota > Viridiplantae > Streptophyta > Magnoliopsida > Fabales > Fabaceae > Gastrolobium > Gastrolobium bilobum. Next base: position 92,433 of record NW_026895184.1, on the reverse strand, counting down.
TATCACGTTGAGACCATAGATGGTGGTAAAATTGAATATTATTACAAATATTGCAGGTAAGAAATGTGTATCAAAAGAGAAAAATTACCTATTTTTCTCTGGATTTGTACTACATTAATATTCGCATGATTGAAAAATATATGCCTTGGTAAATCAAAAGGATATTGATTATAATAACTTTATTATTTGGCATGACCGGTTGGACCATCTCGAATCAAATGTGATGAGAAAAAGTTATTGAAATTCATATGATCGTGTATTGAAGAACCAGAAGATTCTTTAATTTATTGAATTTTCATGTACTGCTACATTAATTATCACCAGCTAAAGTTGAGATTCAATCTCTTGTAAGGGTGAAATATATGGGCCTATTCACCCATCATGTGAACCTTTCAAATATTATGAATATAATAGATGCATCTATAAAATGGCCACATGTTTGTCTATCTTAACATTTGTGAGATTGTTAGCTCAAATGATAATATTAAGAGCACAATAAAGATAATTCATCTTCATAATGCTAGTGAATTTATATATTAGCATAATTATTTATTAAATGTCTTCAATTGATTGCTAGAACATTGCCTATGAGAACAAAGCTCCTTATTTTTGCATGGGGATATGCTATATTTTATGCTACAGTACTTGTACGCATCATGCCAATAAGTTATCGTCTCCTCATTACATTGGCTTATGCTATATTTTTTATGTGCGTTTTATATTCTAATTACTCCACCACAATGTACAAAAATGAAACCAAATATATTTGGAAATATATATTGGTATGAATCTCCTTATATAATATCTTGAAATAATGACTGGAGATTTAGTGAATTATTATTATCAGTCTAGTCTTTCCAACATGAGAGGGAGAGAATAAACAGTTGAAAAATATAGAATGCATTATTATTATCTTATATAGATCCTCGCACAAAGTAAATATGAGAAAAAATATTATATATCGACTGCCAGTTGATTTCACTGACCAATAAGTCTAATATTCCAACTGTAATGCTCCAATTCATATTGTGTATGGAAAAATGATCGGTTCCAAAGATAAAAATCTTTGGGGAGAGGAAATGAGTAAATCATGAATTCATTACAAAAGCATGAAACACTCACAGCTCAAAAAGAAAAAATAACCCATGCACTAAAAACTGAACTATTAGTCAATAACTTACAAGCATGATTCCAAGAAATTTATTAAAAAAAACCCATTCCAAACAATAATTGGTTAAGGAATTTGTTCTCCTTAATCAGAAATTTATGGACTAATTGGGTTTTCAAAAAAAAAAAAACCAAAATAGACGAAATGAACTTAACAAGTGCATACATACACCTTGGGATCATTAATTCATGTACATGTGAATCCTAATAGCTAACAAGAAGATGCATATGAGACCAAAGTAGAGGACAGAGTGGACCAGTATTGATAGTCCACTAGTTTGGAAGTTGCCAAACTCTACAATCCTGTTTCTCCCAGGTATCTGGACCAGTAGCCCAGGAGTTAGGAGAATGAAGAGCACCACTGACACAAAAACTGGCCCCCAATCTTGCATCTTCTCCTCCTTCTCTCACTCTCTGTACTTGGGGGTCTCTTTCACTATCTATTTCAATTGTGGTTGCAATTGCAATTGACAATAATGAATGCAAATGGGACTTAAAAAAAGGAATTGGGGTGGAAAGTGGGGACTTTGGAAGAAGAGACAAGCAATTGATGACATGGGAAAAGCAAAGGTTGTGGAATCAAGCCATTCTGATTCATTTTGTACAACTCACACCCACACGCACGGCACCAAAACTAAAAGGAAGCTTCATCCTTGTAAGGTACATTGAGGGGTATTTATTGCCTTAAACCATGGTTTTAAATTGCATTTACAGTCACAGCTGAGTTGTGATTCTTGTTGTATGGTGCGGCAGAATGAATTTTTTTTTTTATTTCTCGAATTAAAATGATCATATCTTCTCAATTATTTATCATAGGAAGATTATATTTATAAATTTTTTGTTTACAAACTACACTAAGTATGACCGGTCATACTTCAATCAAGAGTGTCTGATCGGTCATACTTAGTGTTATTTGTAAAAAAAAATTGTAAACGAATCTTTTTCCCATTTATTAATAGATTAACGAAATAGCTGATTAATGATCAGTAATTAAAATGTTCATTTTTTTTTTCTGTTTTACAAAATTTGTCATTAAAATTGTAACGGATGATCCGTCATTCAATAACTAAGAAAATTGAGACGTGATGATATTGAAATGGAACATAAAATAATATGGGTAAAGTTACTATCATGTAACATAACCTAACCAATTTTTCCTACTCAAAGAAAGATGCATGTAGGTCCCATACATATAATAAAAACAAAAAATAAAAAATGCTAGTGCGGAAACCAATGTATGAGTGGGTAAATTTTTTTATATCATGTTACATAATATTAGTTTTTCCCAAATAATATATTCCATTTCTCACATGTTTCGGACGACAATTTAGTGCATGACATGATGTATAAATATAGTTTTAGATATTATTCGGTGTTCAAAATTCTAACAGATTCAATTAATTCGGTTTATATTCTAATTAATTTATATTTTTCCCTCGTAACTAAATTGACCTGACCCATGTGTGGGCCTAAGTACACGTAGGCATGCTTCAATTAGATGTGTGCCTTGGTGGATGATTACGCGATGGATAAGATTATAGGAAGCTGATGTATCAAATAAAGTAGCTTTAAGGGATAAATAAATTAGTTTAATGACGAATTATATCACAATATGCATATAAAAAGAAAGTGAAAAGACAATTTGGAAAGATGCTTGCTTTTGGTAGCTATTTTGATTTGAAAGAGTAAGGAAGGACACTTTTTGATTACTTACAAGCTAAACATTCGAATTCGACATTATATACAAAAATTAGAAAAAGAAAAGGACAATTAAGTATATCCGACCGGCCAAGCAATCTGTATGGTGAAGATTCCATCTGGGTTGCATCAATAGCAAGTTTCATGTACTCAAATAATTTGTAATAAAATAAATAAATTGAAAAGGTTTTGTTTCAGTTAAATATTCATGCTACTTGTTGAATCTTGTTATAAGAAATTTTTTACACAAAGGCACTTTTACACACATTTAAAAAAGGAAAAAAAAAAAGAAGACAAATTAAGTTACACAATAAAGCATTGAAAGAACAAGGGATGGATATAAAGTTAAAAACGAGAAGATACTAGGATTAAAATAACCCAAACTGTTTCTTTCCTATCCATAAAATTAGGGGGGGGAAAGTCCCTTTAAAATAAGCATACCAGGGCAACCCCCCAAGTTTTCCAGAATTGGGCTGATCATCTTTTTTGTGTAGAGAATAATTAATTAATTTGGACTCTATAAAACAGATTAGGCCATTTGGGCCGTGCATTTAGAAACCCATATTTTTGTCAGTATGGACCAACCCGATTTTATATTTGTAGATAATGCTAGCCTTAAGTATAATACTGCGCTAGTTCTGTTACTCAAATAATATTGAAGCGTAAATTTTTCTTTAATAATAACTTATGCACTATGTATAAAAATAAAAATAAAAAACTTGTGCATCATATATACAATGTATTGTACAAAATCTTAAAAGTTTTAACGTATTTGAGTATATATAACCAATAAATTCTCACTTTCAAACGCTCAACTTTTATTTAATAGATAAAGGATTGGATGAAACGAGCCATCCAATACACAGAAGTCACAGAATTACATAACCTGGCTCTCTATTGCAGTCCTACTCAGCTCAAGATGTATTAATCGGATAATTGATGAACAAATGAAAAAATCTAAAACAAAAAATATGGCAACTTAAAGAGGAATAAGTAAAAAAAACAAGAACACATTCAAAGATACGTTACGATTGGTTTATGGATCCCACACAATTTCTTTGTCCTATAAGAGAATCTCCAAAGACAAGCAACCGGTGAGAGTTGAGACCATAACTTTTCCTTACGTGTGAAAAAAAAAAAATTGCGTCGACAGCAGGGTTCGAACCTGCGCGGGCGTAGCCCAACAGATTTCAAGTCTGTCTCCTTAACCACTCGGACATATCGACAGCCCTGGTGCTAAAATCCTGTCATATATTTGATATAATTATTTGTTTTTCCAAAGCAACGTCAGCTGACAACACTTTATATCAGAATTTAGGAGTTTGGAAATAAGATTTTAATAAATTCCAAATCACTCCTAGGCATATGGTATAATTAAAATTTTCTGAAATAATTCCATGAAATTGTCGATTATGTTTTTTTGGGTGATACTCAGTTGATTGATAATGATGTCCACCAGTTTTGCTCTTAAAAGAAGCGTAAATAAGAAGATTAACCTTCCCATCATAATGAAAAGCACATTGGTTTTTTTTTTATCAAGGTTGCAGCCCACGCGCAAATCTGTATCTTTTATTGTATTACACAACACAAATGAGTTGAACAAATTTAGAATAATGGATTATGTATATTACAAGACTATATTCAACAAGTATAAAGTTGTACAATATATAGAGAAATTAATGAGCTTAAAGGACAAGTCCAAAACTTTAACTCAAATTATAATTGTTGGGATATTCAAGGATAATGACTATGATACTACTGTTAGGCGGGTCCAAGAAGGAGTCCGTGGTGAAAAACCATTACCAATGGGCTAAACTAGACCGATCACACCAAGTGGGTTTAACACAATGTCACAACCCAAAATCTTAAGGTATTAGGTTCATGGGTCCTCCAGCTTATATCGACTTCACTTAACCCATTACCAACCAACGTGAGTCTAATAACACTTGAATATCCTAACAATTTTCTCCTCAAGTGTGAAACCCCACATTAATATGCTCCCCCTCAACCGAGTACTCAGACTCAAAGTACTCAACTCGCCTCTAAGCAAACACCAAGCTAGATTGAGCCCAACCCGGCACTAATACCATTGTCAAGCGGTCTAGGAGAAGGCCGTGGCGGGGGACCACCACCAATGGCTAAGTTAGACAAATCACATCAAGTGGGTCGGACACCGTGTCACATCAACTTCTATGCACTTCACTTAGCCCATTACCAACCAATGTGGGCCTCCATCACACTTGAATATCCCAACAGTAATAAAATAAGAAAACTAATATCTATAGATAATTATATGATTATTTACAGATATTCTAATAATTGTAACACACCATCAAGCTGAAGCGTATATATCATACGTTCCAAGCTTGGTACAAATATAATTTACTCGCAGACTTCTGAGAGCTTTAGTGAAGATATCTGCACGTGGATCATTGGAACTAACAAATGTTGTCTCGATCTCTCTACGTTGAATAATTTCTCAAATGAAGTGGCTATTAATTTTTATATGCTTGGTCCTCTCATGAGAGACCGGGTTAGAAGATATGTGCAATGCAGCTTAATTCTCTCAAATGAGTCTTATGGGTCGTTGTTCGCAAAGGCGTAGTTCCTTAACCAAATGAGATCATAGGCTGTAGTTCTCATTGCCCGATATAAGAAATTATTTTCACAAAGATACTTTAACATACATTTTTCCAAAATGGAAAAATAAGTTATGTACTAAAGCATTGAAAGAACAAGGAATGGATATAAAGTTAAAAAAAATAATATTAGTGAATTTGTGTGGATTAAGAACTAGGTTTATATCTTTCAAGGGGTGTAATATATCAATATAAAAGTGCTCAAAGAAGCAGTGGTATGGATCAAAGTTCAAGAAAAAAAAATCGTAACCGTTATTGCAAGATGGCTGCGATGAAAGAGGTAGTATATAGGCTGCGATGGCTCTAAAATCTAGTCGAGTAACAACTCATAAAAATATTAGGAATAAGGTGCCTCTTCTGTTCAAGAGGAAATGTTTATACAAGGGGAATGAATTTTCCTTAATAATGATGAAAGAGAGAAAAGTTGAGCCAAAATCATTAGTCATTGCTTCCACTATCACATTGAGACGCTATCTCACCATCGTGTGTACAATAATGAGCTGGGAAAAGAGAGGAGAATCTCTTGTATTAAGATTCATGTGCTCAACTAATGGACATATCTTGTAAGGGATTTTATTGAGCCTCTAGATAGTTGGCCCAACATACTAGGGACAACAACCATCTTGCCACGTTTTGGTAAAAAAATTACCAGAATACCACGCATCAATAAAAATTTACCAAAATGTCATGTCACTTAACTTGCTACAATACGTAGCGAGTTAGGTCTGCACACGTGGCAGCGTTTTTAAGGCCACATAACTCGTTATACAGTGTAGCAAGTTTGGTCAGTCAACACGTCAGTCCATGTGGCACTTTTCTAAAGAAAAGTCGTTGCATGTTCTAGCGAGTTAGGTGATGTGATATTTTAATAAATTTTTATTGGTGCATGACATTTCGGTAAATTTTTTACCAACACATTGGCAAAATAATTGTTGTCCCCAACACATTGGGCTTACGTAATCCGGCTAGAACAACTAGGATTCAATTAACCTATATTGTTTCTTTCCCATCCATAAAATTAGGGAAAAGAAATTTCCTTTAAAATTATTTATCTCTTTTTTTTTGTAATAACAATTATTTATCTTTAAAATAAGAATAAAGGGTATAACCCTCACCCCCCATATATAATTCTGCCCAAGTTGGCCCGAATTGGGCTGATGAGCAATTTTGTGTACAGAATAGTTAACTTTGGACTCTATAAAACAAGTTAGGCCATTCGGCTTGCAATGAACTTTCAGGATGGGTCGTGCATTTAGAAACCCATGTTTTTGTCAGTATGGACCAACCCGGTTTTTCATCTATAGCTAGCCTTAAGTATATAATACTGTGCTAGTTCAGTTACTCAAATCATATCGAGCGTAAAGTTTTCTTCAATGATGACTTATTCATCAGATATACCATAACATGCATGCAGTGTACCAAATCTTAAATAAGTATTAACGTACGTATTTGAGTATATATAACCACTAAATTATCATTTTCAAGCGCTCAAATTTTATTTGATAGAAAGAGTTACGCCGTCATTATTGTTCTACCCCACTCGAAATATATTAATAGGATGAACAGATGGAAAAAATTTAAAAAGAAAAAAAAATGGCAACTTAAAGAGGAATAAGAAAAAAAAAACAAGAACACATTTGCATGAACAAATTTTTTAAGCATAACTTTTCCATAGATGTGAAAAAAAGTTAGAAAACGTCGACAGCAGGGTTCGAACCTGCGCGGGCGTAGCCCAACAGATTTCAAGTCTGTCTCCTTAACCACTCGGACATATCGACAGCGGTGATGCTAAGGTCCTATCATATATTTGGTATAATTAATGGTTATTCTAAAGCATAATAGAAATCACTCCCAGGCTTCCAGTATAATTGAAATTGTATAAAATAATTCCATGAATATGTTGATTATGTTTTTGGGGGGATATTCAGTTGATGATGATGTCAACCAGTTCTGCTCTTAAAAGATGTGTAAAGCTGCCTAGCAATTAGATTGACAATAAGAAGATTAGCCTTCCCCATCATAATGAAAAGCACATTGGTTTTAATTAACTATTTTATTTGTCAAGATTGCAGCCCATGTGCAAATCTGTATATTTTATTGTATTACACAACACAAACTATTAGATTGAAATTGTGACTTTTTGGTCCGTGTAATATTGGTGGGAAATGTGACGTTTTGCGAAGAATATACCTTGAGAAATGAGAATAATTATGCGTAGCATGGATGTAAACACACTCATATAAGGTGGAGTTTGAAATAACGAATTTTTTAAGATTATTAGAAATGTGATGCATGAATAAAAAGTTCTTACATTTTCTATGAGATAAAAAAATTATCTACTAAGGTGATGTTTGAAATCAATCTCATTGAACTTCTTGGACTTTTTGCTATAGGTTGGAGTGATTGTGTTCACCAAATTATTTAAAGAACTTATCATTTTTGTTATATAAATTGAAACAACCTTGTCTTAATTTACACAAAATTATGTTATTGATGGTAGTGTAAAATCTGTGCTTTTGGTTATGATGGTATTAGTGAAAACACAAAAATTACATGCAATTACAAAAAATCAAAATGCAATACGCAAGCATAAAAATTGTAAAAAATTAAACTCAAGCTCAGTATTGCATATTGTGTCCTTAAGACAATTTTGCCCCCTCAACGATGTCTAAGGTTCGTGGGTAAATACCTCCTAAAATAGAACGAGTTACCTTTGTTTCACGGTGGCACAACTAGAAGAAACAACATTGGCGGACACGGCGAACGTTGATCAATCGCAGACCAAGACAGCATGTGAGGGTTAATCTTGGCAGAGTTTTGGTAAGGAGTCAGAAAGCTTAGTTTTTGGAATGCACTGACCACTGTTATATATAAGAGATGAACGGTCACGAGCCGAAGTGACACGACTATTTGGAAAAAAGAGTCATGACTGTTTGATAACGAAAAGGCGCGATTGTTCGGTAACGAAGAAGCGCAAATATTCACAAACGAAAAGACACGACTATTCGAAAACGAAGAGACATGACTCTTCCAACTTCTTATTCATAACCCATTTATACAACAATCTCTCACATGAATAAGAAGTTTGTCCTTTTTGACCATTTGCATCTCGGCCTAGGTGTACAATCTGCAACTGATCAATGAGCAAAAATTGCATCGGGATCGGTGGACACAATGCCTTGTAACCGTCCTTAGTGAGACCTATCGAATTTACTCAGTCAATCGGAGGACGCGATGCATTGTAACCGTCGACCTTTGAGTGTGAACCAAGACAATAGGAAACACACAATTGTTCCTCGAACGTGGTTGGTCCTCTATTTGTGTCTGTTATGGTCATGAACACCTCCTGGTTCTGCAGGTGCATTATAGAATACGACCTTGTTATATTTTCATAGAAGCGACCCTCACTTCATACTCACATAAGTGATTTCTGGCGGTGCATCTCAACATACACCATCTGAACACATCAGAATCAAAAATCATTAAAAGCCTACTTGTTTACCCTTTACTTATGCATTGCCTTGTCTAGGAATGAGTATGAGTTTTGAAAAACTCCACATTGCTTATCCGTTAATCATCACTTGGTTTTCTCTTTGAACCTAGTTCGTGAGATCTCTACTCTTCTTAATAGAGTGTCTGTAATGATCAATATTAACAATCTTAAATTTATTCCTTTCAACAAACTATACATCAATACTCTAGTTACACCTTCTGTTAGCGGATCCGCAATATTCTCCTTTGACTTCACATAGTCAATGTTGATTATTCCATTAGAGAGTGGTTGTCTTATGGTATAAAGTCTTTGACGTATATGTCAAGACTTACCATCATACATAACACTCATTGGCCTTCCGATCACTGCCTGACTATCACAATGTATGCACACTGCAGGCACTGCCTTCGGTCAGTTCGAAATATTGCCAAGGAAGTAACATAGCTACTCGGCTACCCCACCGACTCTATTTGAGGCAATAAATTCTACTTCATGGTCGACCTTGTAATACATGTTTGCTTGGATGATTTCTAAGACACAATACCTCCACTAAGTGTGTACACATACTCACTTGTGAACTTGATGTCACTAGAGTCGGTGATTCAATTTACATCACAATTGATATGCACCATTATTATACACATCTCCAATGATCACACAGTCCATTGTCTTTGGTCTGATCTTAACCATTTTTGGTTTCAGAATCGCGACCTTTGTCAAACACCCCCACACTTTAAGATAATTCAAGGTAGGCTTCCTACCTTTTCACATTTCATAGGGAATGTTCTTTGCCATTAAAATAACTTTCCCCCACAAATTTTGTGTTAAACCAAACATCAACAACATCATTTTATTTAATGTCAAGTTCTTTATACGCAATTGCATTAAATTGCAGCACATAAGGAGCATTCGTTTAGTGTATACCAAACTTCAAGCAAAATTCCTCGAAGAGGGCATCATTCCTCTCTGTTATAATTGCTCCATATTGCATTTATCTTTTGACTTAACATTATTTGACTATAACACATATCAAATAATAAAATCCAATTTCACCATAAAATGATATACAATCATCACAGGTTCATGGCATCCAAATAATGGGCAATTGAGATAAAATCATACAAATTTGGAATTAAATAAACTCAAAGATTTGACCATTTTGCTCATCAAAAAATTTACCATACTTAATTCCGAGATGCAAATATTGTGCAAACAATTTTAGGATTTAAGATTCCATAGTAAATCTTAATTCCATCAACACTACAACATACGTTTCAATAAACATAACTTGACTTTTTAACCATGCCATCACTAAAATAACCTTTTCAAGTTCACATAACATCATAAGATACTCCATTTGATATAAAACTCATATATCCATCATGTTATAAAATGCATTATGGGCAAAAATTATCATTTGCCAACACCATAAAATTACTATTTACATACATATAAAGACCAAAACATTAGTGTAGTGATAAGCACTTTATTCTACCACTTGATATAAGAACTAGGTCAAGGTTCAAATCCCATAAGAAGCAATTTCGGAAGGAGGGGAGGGGGATGGCCGAGGTTACGTGACTCAACAATTTTTTCTATGTATTAGGAGGACTAATAATCACATGAGGTTTAGGAGCCTCATATATACGAGTTATGACATTAGAATTTGAAATAAAAATATAACCCTTTTATTGGTATATGATATGGTATCCTCATTAAATGATAATATATGTCAAGTGAAACTTTTTAAAGATAATAATGCATCAAAAATATATTGAATGTTTAAATTCTTACGAAAAAAGCGTGGATTTTAAAGAAAACGGTTGCCCCACGCTGCCACAAATCGATCGCACCACTCAATAAAAATAGGTATGTTAGCTGATGACTTTTCTTTGAAAACTTCAAATATAGAAGTTATTAGTTGATCTTGAAGGCTCCCCACGTGCTGTTGGGGTGGCTAATGCTGTTAATACTTCACTATTAATAAGTGGCGATTTAAAATTTAGCTCAGTACTGCTTTTAATATTTGATTTTTGTACAACCTAGCAATGATTGAGAAGATAGCAGATCGAAAAATCACTATTTTAAGATCGAACCAAGTCATAGGCCAAATCTCACCAATCCAAGATATATCAGAAAAGAAAAAGATGTCGCAAAGTATTCAAAAATTAATGGACGGTGGCCGAACTCAAATAAGTGTTACTCCGACGTCGATTCGGTTGGGATACTGGATCACTGGTCATTAGTCAGATCGATGAATTATTGATCGGATCGGTTGACCCGAATATAAATATAAAAAAATATATATAAATACGAATATGTAAATTTAATTATATATACCATATCTAAAATGAGTTAAACAAAGTTCACTAGCTCAAAAACATGAAGCACAAATAAATGAGAATGTATGTTATTATTATGTCAATTTTTTTTTTTTTTTTTGGTAAACAATACTATTACTATGTCAATTTAAATTGCAATTCAGAATTCCCATAAACATAACTCTCAATGACATCGAATTCATATTTTTCAAATTCATTTACATTGAAATGACATATGTCACATTCTCTTAATTTATTATTCCGCAAATTGATTCAATATTAGAAGCTGAAATTTGAGGTCATTGTAGAAGAGTATACTAGCAAATAAAATTACAAAAAAAAAAAATTTAAAATGAGTTCTACATTTTTGTCTAACAAGATGAAACAATTTTGGTATTTCAATTTTTTTTTAAATACATGACCCGATCAGATCATTGGGTCATCAATTTTGACCGAATTTGGCCGATTTTGTCCAGATTTGACCGAGTTTGATGTATAACCGGTTCAATGCTTGACCTGAACCGTTCCAATGACCGATTCATTGGATTCCGGGTCAATCCAGTCGTATCAAACCAGGTTTCACAACAATGTTGATGTCATAAATTAATATAGTACTAACCTTAGGAGTTGGTTTTCATCAAATATCTAGGTAAGTAGGTTTTTTTTTTTTGCTATCCCAAATAAAACGTGTTTTTCCAGTTTAATTAGACCAATCAACTTGCTTTCTTCTTTGTATTCCTATTTCGTGCCTGCATCAAACGTGTGCCCCCTTTTTTGGGTATTTTTTTTTCAGAGTGAGTTAAGCAAACATAAAAAAAAATGAGAAATATGAAATAAAAAATAAAATTTTTAAAGCATTAAATATTTTATTTTTATTTAATGATTTTTTTAAATTTTATCTTTCTTTGTGTGTGGCAACCTAGGAGTAGGACCCATTTGTATAAACTTAAAAAAAAAATTTATCCATTACTTTTTTTTTTCAAAAACCAGATTTTCTTTGCATTTAAATGAATATCTCAAAAGTATTTTTAAGTAAACTAATATTTCAATTTATTTCTGGTTTTTTTTCTTTCAAAAACTGCATCCAAATGCGCATATAAAGTGAAAAAGTACTTTAAAACAAAATCTTGGAGAATAAAGTTCATTGAAACGGACTCTTAATACTAATTCCTTCCTCTAATTCTTAAACTTTTTAGCTATGTATAAGTGAATTAACGATGAAGATTGAATATACGATTTTTTATTTTTTATTTTATTTTTGGTAGCCTATTTGGGCAAAACACCCCAAACAAGCTAAGAAACAAAAATACAACGAGTACTACTCGTACCACCTAAATCAGCTAAGTACAGTAAAAAAATACGAAGAGGAGGAGACGAAAAAACACAAAAGTCCCCATGATCCTGATTAGCTCATAGAACACAGAACTAAAGAAGCGTTTGCAATGTAAAAACTCATATTCAAGAGAATGAGGAAAAGTGAATTCAATTAACTATTCAACTACTGCACTATTCAATATATAGTGCACTAAGTATACAGAGAACAGCGGAATGAAAAACTACCTAACAAACTAACTGCCACGTAGCTAAACTAGTGGTCACATGCAACCACATTAAATGACGCGTATAGCAAACTAACTAATTGACACATCATACGCGTATAACAAACTAACTAATTGACACATCATCATAATTAAATTGAGTCTCATCACACCCCTCCCCCCCAAGTTGGAAGATGAATATCATGAAGTCCCAACTTGGCTACAAAGTCATGAAAGGGGGCAGGATGCAAAGCCTTTGCGAAAACATCAGCTAACTGCTGTGTGGTTGAAACGGGCAGCAAATGAAGCAAACCAGCAGAAATCTTCTCTCTTGTTATGTGGCAGTCCAACTCTATGTGTTTGCTACGCTCATGGAATGAAGGGTTGTGTGCTAAGTGAATGGCAGCTTGATTATCACAATAAACCATAGAGGGCTGTGTGCAGGGAACTTGCAAATCACATAGCAAACACACTAACCATTGAATTTCACATGTGAGGGTAGCAAGTGCACAATACTCGGATTCAGCAGAAGAACGGCTCCCTGTGCTTTGCTTCTTGGATTTCCAAGACACCAATGAATCTCCAAGAAAAATGCAGAATTCGGTGATGGATTTTCTGGTATCTGGGCATGATGCCCAGTCTGCATCAGTAAATCCAGATACAAGTAATGAATTATTAGAAGAGAAAAAGAGACCCTTAGCTGGAGAGCCCTTCAAGTATTTAAGGACACGACATGCTGCATTAAAATGATCTTGCATGGGATTAGCCACAAATTGGCTTAATTGTTGGACAGCAAATGCTATATCTGGTCTTGTGTTGGTGAGGTAGAGCAATCTACCTACTAGTCTTCGGTATTTTGCTGGATCAGGAAATACAGAACCTTGATTTTGGCGAAGATGAAGACCTGGTTCCATGGGAGTGGAAACTGGTTTTGTACCAAGCAATCCACTGTCATTGAGCAACTCCAGAATGTATTTTCTTTGATTTAAAATTAAACCACGCCTAGAACGAGCAATTTCAAGGCCAAGAAAATTTTTTAGAGGACCAAGATCCTTGATCTTGAACAACCCATCCAAGTGACCTTTGACCATCTTTATCTCATCAAGGTCATTACCAGCCAGCACCATATCGTCTACATAAACCAAGAGAGCAGTGAAGTGCTGTCCATTGGCTTTCGTGAAGAGTGAATGATCAGATGAAGATTGGCAGTAGCCAAGTGAAAGCAGTTCCATAGTTAGGCGAGTATTCCATTGCCTACTTGCTTGTTTAAGACCATATAGGGATTTGCGTAGTTTGCATACCTTCTTATTTCCAACAGCAATCACTCCCTGTGGAATGGACATGTAGACCTCCTCTGATAAGTCACCATGTAAAAAGGCATTGTTGATGTTAAGTTGCTCCAAATGCCAGTCACGTGAGGCAGCCACTGTAAGGAGCAATCGGATTGTAGTGAGCTTTGCAACAGGTGAGAATGTCTCAAAATAATCCACACCCTCCATTTGATTGTATCCCTTTGCAACTAGTCTTGCTTTATAACAGGCAATAGTTCCATCCGAATGATGTTTAACTTTATACACCCATTTAGACCCTATGGCTTGTTTGCCTTGTGGTAGGTCCACTATGTCCCAAGTTTTATTGCGATGTAGGGCCTCCAATTCTTCATTCATAGAAGCCATCCACTCAGGGAATTTAGCTGCTTGTTTGTAAGTAGTTGGTTCCACAAAGGAACTGATGTTGTGGCAGAAAGAGGAATGCTCCAAGGAACAATTGGCATAGGAAATGACAGATGACAAAGGGTGAGCAGTAGATGAAGTAGGAGGCAGTGCATCAACAGAGGAAAAATTACATTGAAATTCTGATAAGTATTTAGGAAGAGCTCTTACCCTTGTAGAACGTCTGAGGCCTTGTTTATTTGGAGTAGAAGTGCAGCTGGTATTGTCAGTATATGAGGGATCAACAAGAGTCTCATCATTTAACTCCTGATGTTGGATGTCTGCAACATGTGTTTCTTCTGGTACTATGACTTCTGAATCATTTGTTATATGTGCATCAGATGGATTGTGATGATGATATGAAGCAGGAATGTCACAAAAAGGAACTGAGACTTGGTCTGTGGGCTTGGGGATTGAGTGTTGAACTGGAACTTCAGTAAAAGGGGAGTGTTGAACTGGAACTTCAGTAAAAGGGAAGTGTTGTTCACAGAACACAACATTCCTGGAGACAAAAATTTGCTTTGAAGATAACTCATACAGAATATATCCTTTAGTGCCATCTTTGTGTCCAATGTATATACATTTGCGGGCTCTGGAATCAAATTTGGAACGACCTGCTACAATTGTTGATGCAAAAGCAAGACATCCAAAGGCCTTAAGATGAGTGATCACAGGTGGACTATTGTATAGCAGCTTATAAGGAGACTTATTGTTTAAATTTGGTGAGCTAAGACGATTAATCAGGTGTATAGCATGAATTATACAGTAAGACCATAGACCAATAGGGAGTTTCCCTTGAAAAAGAAGTGCTCTAGCAACATTGAGCAAATGCTGGTGTTTTCTTTCAACAACACCATTCTGTTGGGGTGTTTCAATGCAAGAAGTTTGATGAATGATTCCTTTTTGTTTAAAAAACTCAGTCATCAAAAATTCCTGCCCATTATCACTTCGAAAAGCTTTGATTGTCTTATGAAACTGATTTTCAATCAAGGTAACGAAGGCACAGATGTGTTGTCTTACCTCAGATTTCGATTTCATAAGTATACCCCATGTATATTTAGTACAATCATCAACTATGGTTAAAAGAAAACGATGACCATGAATGGAAGACACATAATATGGTCCCCAGATATCTATATGTATAAGATCAAATGCATTCTTTGATATAATGTTGCTCAAAGTAAATGGAAGTCTTTTCTGTCTAGCCATATGGCAGATATCACACGCTGAATCTATGTGTTTACAAGTAATAAATGGGTATTGTATCATCATGATCTTTTTTACAGGTTTGGAACAATGGCCCAAATGTAAATGCCAAACATCATTGGCAATAGTATTTGAAACAAAACTATTATTTCTAGAAGAGTTCAACTCCCTTGCTATGTTACCAGGTGAACCTTCATGTCCTATAGCATCTTGAGTTATCACATATAGTCCTCTCACCAAGCTAGCAGAACCAATCATCTCCATGGACAGCTGATGTTGAATGAAAGAAGTCTGATGCTGAAATGTCACATGACAATTAGTTTCATGGATCAGTTTATTTACTGATATCAAATTCACTCCAAACTCCTTTACATATAGGACATCTGTTAGTGTAAGTGTTTTGGAAACGACCACTGTACCAGAAATGCAGGAATATACTCGTGTCCCATTAGGCATAGAAATAGCAATTGGTTCTATGTGTTTAGCAAAGAACAAGTTTGAAAGGCAAAATGTGATTTGGTCAGTGGCTCCTGTGTCCAGGACCCGTTGATTTTCTAACTTACTTGCTCCAGTGGAGTTTCTATCTGCATTAAGAGCCTTAGTGTGAACCATGTTGCTGGTATGAGAGGAAAATGGAGTGAAATTCTGTTGCACATGCATTGATTGTTGGATCATATCCATGATAGTGTGATACTGACTTTTGGTAAAATTCTCCTTTGCTTCAGCTTGGTTATTGTCACCTCGGTTAGGTCCTTTATCTTCACTTGTAACTGCATTGGCCTTATGTTCAACACTCCTCTGCCTAAAGCCTGGAGGATAACCATGCTTTTCAAAGCATGTCTCTACCGTGTGGCTAGTTTTTCCACAATAGGTGCATAGTCTAGAACCTCTTCCTCGTCCACTAGTGAATGTCCTTCCTCTTCCACGATTTTGTGAACGACCTCTTTCTGGAATTTGTGCAGCAGAATTGAAAAATATTCTTGAGGAATCATGATTAGAAATATTACCTTCGATCTGTAGTTGCCTCTCCTGTTGTGCAACCAGAGAAAACACTCGATTGACAAAGGGAAATTGATCCATCAACATAATCTGGGATCTCACATGGGAGAACTGTTCATTGAGTCCTTTGAGGAATCTAATTGAGTAATCCCTTTCCTTGATGGTCTTAACTTCAACAGCAATTGAGCAACACGGATGAACGCATTGGCATGTAGGAGTTGGTTGGAGAGCCTCCAACTCATCCCACAGAATTTTGAGTCTCGTGAAATAATCAGAGATTGAGCTATCTCCTTGATGCAATCGATTAATATCATCTTGCAAGTCAGATATTCTGAAAATATCAGATTGTGAAGACCTTTCTTTAAGATCTCTTCACACATCGTATGCTTTATCCATCCATAAAATTGATTGAGATATGGAACTAGTAATTGAACGGTGTAACCAAGAAAGAACCATTGTGTTGCATCTCTCCCAAACCGCAAAACGTGGATCTGATGTTTCTGGAACTAGAATTCTGCCATTAACAAAGGACAGCTTGTTCTTCGAAATCAAGGCCATTGTCATAGCCCTGCACCATCCATGATAGTTCTTCCCGTTCATCAAATTTGAAACGAGAACAAGTGACAGATTCTTACTTGGATGAAGGTAATAAGGACTTCCTGGATCTAACAGATCAATCAAGTTTGTGTTCACCACATTTCCATGTCTAGAAGAACGAACGTTTTCAACAACTTCTTCAACTTTTGTTTCCATCGTATTCACAGAACTCTGAGTCGCCTCTTGACTACAAACCAGATCTGAATCGATCAATCAACAACAGCAGCAAAGTGAAATAAAATGCATGCTAGAAAAGAAGAAAGAAAATCAAAAAGGCGCATATCAGAGCTCTGTGAAGAGCTCTGATACCATCATAGAACACAAAACTAAAGAAGCGTTTGCAATGTAAAAACTCATATTCAAGAGAATGAGGAAAAGTGAATTCAATTAACTATTCAACTACTGCACTATTCAATATATAGTGCACTAAGTATACAGAGAACAGCGGAATGAAAAACTACCTAACAAACTAACTGCCACGTAGCTAAACTAGTGGTCACATGCAACCATTAAATGACGCGTATAACAAACTAACTAATTGACACATCATACGTGTATAACAAACTAACTAATTGACACATCATCATAATTAAATTGAGTCTCATCATTAGCCAAAGGTAAATTTGAAAGCCAATCTGCACAACCATTACCCTCTCTATACGTATGATTCACCTTTACTGACCATTCCCTGTTCGTCCAAGCCCGTATACGAGACACCAAATGGTACTCACAGGCTGGCTCACCTGACTTAGTGAGCCAAGTGACTGCTGTTGCTGAGTCACTTTTAATAATTACTTTTGTCCAACCTCCTTCCCAAGCCAATTGCATTCCCTTTAAAATACCCCACAATTTCGCTTGGATAACAACGGAATAATTTGCTCAATATATATATATATATATATATATATATATATACATATATATATATAATTTATAATTTATCGTTTCTCTTATCGCTGGAGATAAAGTTATCCCATATAACCCGATAACTACATAGTTTTGAGAGTTAGAAGAATTAATTAGGGGTATTTTGGTTAAACTTATATAATAAATAAACAATCAAAATTATTAAAACACTACTCATTAATCCCATCAACCCTCAAAACGATGTTGTTTTGAAGTTGTAAGATATAACTTTATCTTTTGTGACATGAGAAACAATTTTTCACACACACACACATATATATATAGGGGTTTAAACTTCTCATTCAACCGGAGATCAAAATTTTTGCAGCAGAGTCATGGGGAGTCGTGCTTTCCTTTTTTTATTTTTTTAATTAAATAATAAACTTCATTTCAAGATCTGTGTCTATAGCAGAAGATCTCATTTTTTGCAGTTGAATAAGAAGTGATTTCCCCATATATATATATATATATATATATATATATATATATATATATATATATATATATATATATATATATATATATATATATATATATATGGAATAATTATTTGTCATGTGACTGGATATAAGGTTTTGACCAGTCATATATTTTTAACTATGTACTACGAGTAGTACATAGTTATAGTATAAATGTCATTTTGCTTTCTATTCGTTAATATTATAGCTATGTACTACCCGTAGTACATAGTTAAAAAAATAATTTTAATATTATAATTATGTACTATCGTAATATATAGTTATATTTTTTTGACCGAACAAACTCTTGTATCCAGTTACTGTATATTAACTTAACCCCCTCACTCTCTCTATATATATAGTACAGAGATCAAATTATTAAAACAAACAAGAAAAAAAAGGAGAAGCGGAACCTGAGATTTATCGGAGAAAAAATATCGATGCAGTGAAAGGACATAATTTAGTCATATAATACCACATGATTCAATTAATGTATTGAATAATTTTATTTTCAGATATAAACATAGCTTTGCAATTTCCATCCGAGTATGTATTTCTCTAAGAATCGAACTTTCTATTTTAAAGTTCAAACCATAATTATTAAAACCGGACCGACCCGGCCGGGTTGATTTGGGAATCGGTAAATCGGTCATATAACCGGTTCGGTTGAAGCAACGGACCGGCCATGTATCAGAACCGGTGCAACCCGGTCCGACCCGGCCAGTTTTCATAAAAAATGGTGACCCAGTCGGTTAACCGGTGACCCGGTCCGGTCCCAAAAAAAATCATAATACCCATATTTGAATATTTTTTTGCTTATTGACTTACATAAATTATGTACCTACAACACTAATATTATCTCAATTATGTACTATGCATAAAATTTTGAATTAATTTATAGTTAGAGATATTGTTTTATGAACCTAAAACCCCATATCACAATCGTTATATTTTTGTTTGATTTTTTATTTGATAATAATATGTGATTTATTATTTTTTGTATTAAAATATTTGAAATTTTTATCATTTTTTTTAGATATTTGAGTATGTTTATAATTCTTTAATATAAATTATAAAATTGCATATAATTACCGGGTCATGCGGTTGAACCAGTGACCCACTGGTTGAACCAGTGACCTAGTGACCCGGTACCTTGACCAGGTCAATGACCGGACCGATTTTAATAACATTGGTTCAAACAATCACTTTTAACCAGTGTTTTAAAATCTCACCCCGTCCCCCGGGTCAACCCTGACCCCTCCTCTCTGAGGGTTGGGGTCACAAGTTGGACCCTATATGCACGTCAACCCCAAAAGACCCCCAAAACCCAGCTGGGTTTCAATAACTCCCGGGTCAGAGGGGTCAAAGGGGGTCACTTTTTTTAAAAAAAATTCCATGAAACAACTTCGTTTTTATTAAAAAAATAAAATAAAAATGCTTGCAAACCTAAATCTAATCGTTTTCTTCTCTCCCAGCGACCTATATGTCTTCAATCTTCACCTCGCAGACGTGAATCTTCTAGAAAAGGTAAGAATTTTATCTATTCAATTGAAATCTTTACGGTCGGCGATGAAAAACAAAAACTCATTCTTACTTCCTTTAAATTTTTCTTTGTCATGGACCTTCTCCAAAGAGGCAGAACCGAGTCATCAGCATATTGATCCCATTAGAATATGAGTTTTGTACTTTGGTATCTTGATACTTTAATTAGGTTGTGTAATATTGACTTGTGGTTGTAATTAGTGAATTATGTTAAGTATATTTTGAATCTTTGATGATTGGTGGTTTATTTTTTAATATTTTTATATGTGATATATATATATATATATATATATATATATATATATATATATATATATGTTTATTTTTTTTAATATATAAAATCGGGTCAGCATAGTGACCCAGTGACCCCCCAATTGAACCCCTGACTCCATGACCCATTACCTCGGCCGGGTCGGGTTTTTAAACACTGCTTTTAACAATTACAATCGGCAAATATTAGGTATTTAATAAGGGTTAAGTGTTTGTTCTTTTAAAAAGTTGTGTTTTTTTAATTTCTAATATTATGTATTACGGGTAGTACATAGTTATAATATTAAATGTTATTTTTTCTCTCTCTAACTGAGAAAAGAAAGAAAAATTCATATTATAACTATATACTACCCATAATACATAGTGTTAAAAACTAAAATGACACAATTTGTATTCTTTAATAGGACAAATATTTTTTCCATTTAATAACTTTTTTAATTCTTGTGTAACACCTTAATCAACATATAAGAGTGAACGGAGGAAGTAATGGAATTCAAGCAAAAAGATTAGTTTGCATTATAAGATTACGTAGGTGCAATCAACAGCAGGATTCTGATGCAATTATTTTTCCATTAGGAAGGACGTTATACCTTGATAGGGACGCATCTGGCCTTAGAGTTTCCATGTCCTTTTCAAATGAAAGATAGACCGAAGGTGATGAGAGAAAAAAAGAAAGAAAAACACATGCATGAAATTGAAAGGAGCATGCTACCTACATGAAACCCACCATTTCAATTTATATCTCATCCTCTTATTAAATTATTTGATTTATTTATTTCATATATTCTTTATTTCCTGCTGCTTCTTTAAAATATTGCTCAAATTTCCTTGAATCACAAATTTTCGTTGTTTGTTTTCTAAATATTAGTCAGGTTTTCTCTTCAGTTTTAAAATTGCTTCTTTTACTTTTAGGTTTTTGGTTGCATATATATAGCTGTATGATTTATGATTATATAACATACGTGTGATGTGACACTTTAAATAATGGTTTAAATAAATCTAATAAAAAATTAATATAATTTAGGTTAAAATCAAGAGATAAACCTATTTATTTTCTAATTAAAAATTTCCCATGCATTTGAATTTATATTAATATAAAGAAACAAGAGTCCAGTTGTCTAAATTGTTTTCCTTTCTAGTCAAGGAATATTTTTTAAACATGATAATCTGATGTTAGGGATGTTGACTTTATCACGTGGAACGCGAGTTGAGTTATTTTATTTCATATAACTAAAAAGAAAAAAAATCATAGAGCATACTATTAACTTAAAAACGTCATCTAACTTATTAATAATTTTGAGTAATTTTTAGAGCGACTCGTCAAATATTTTTTCCTTTAAATGTAAATTTCTCTTTGGCTACTTAACATTCTTATTTATCTTTTGAATCCTATAATAAATGTAAAATAAATACACTTGGATAGAAAAAAGTTATTTATAACAAAAGTTTATTTTAAATAGGGAAAACTTCATAAACCCCATGAGGTTTGCTTTCTAAATCATTTACTCCCTAAAATATTTTTTTTTAGGGGAATGTACTTCTTATGTGACTGCAGAAGGGAAATTTTGCAGCAACACAGGATACGCGTCCGAATCCTGGTTTTTTTTTTTATAGAATCCGCACGTGTATCCTAGTGTTAAAAATTTGCTGCAACTTTTCTCATCAGCAGTTACATGAGAAGCGACGGACCTTTTTTTTTATTATCTATCCCTTTGTGCTTTGATTCATAATCAATTATCCCTTCCACTTGTTTTCCATCCAATTTAACTAACGGTGTTAAAGTTTAAACAAATTTTAAAAACTGTTAAAAATTAAAAAAAGTCAAAATCTATGATATCATTCCTTTAATTCAAAAATATCTAGGTATTGAAAAAATTTGACACAAGGATTCCCACACTTGTTGCCATTAAGAACAAGAGTAGACTTAGTCACTTTTTCCATATGATTTCTGTAAAACCCTTGCGTTGCATACATAGATAGTCGGAATATAGGTAGGTGTTTAGGATGAAAACTGCATACAAAACTCACTCACTTCGACATAACCAAAAAACCCAGAGCTAACGTCGTCAACAGGGAACCCCATTGCAATGATGTTTTTTTTTTTATATATGTAATATCTGTTATTGAAGACAGTGGATGTGATATTAAATCACTAAGAGGTTTGAACCATGTATAAAATAGAAGAGATAGATGATCAGAATTATCACTGTGCAATTATGAAAATTAAAAACAAACTTACTTCATGTGTGTGATGAAACAGACAGAATCAGAGGAATGAAATATGTAGAATCAGAGGAATAAAATCTGAGTGTCTCCTTAAGACAATTTGTCCCCTCACTGATGCCTAAGGTATATGGACACTTGTCTCCCAGGATAGAACATATTTCGTCTGAAGAGTGGCAGCACTGTCAATCAACAGCCCAAACGAACACAACAATATGCCAGAGGGATTACACAAGAGTATGAACAAAAATATGCAAAACTGGAAGGAAGGAAAAATTCCGGCAGAGTTTCAGTGCAGAAAAAACCAATTAATTTTTGAAGGTGTTTTATAGACACTGACCGGTCACGATGAACTGCCTCCGCCAGTTCGTGAAAGGAAAGAACCGGTTCGGTTCAAAATTGCTCAAAAAATCGGCGGGTAGAAACGTTTGGGTTTGAAAATTGGAGGGAAGCAACGAACCGAATCGGCCGGACGGATGATGGCGGCGTGTGGTGGACCTAAGCCCACCTAGATCCTCCCCTTCCACAAAATGTGTAGTGACCCAATGGCCAATTTAGGAGAGTGAGGTAGGAGCTTATAAACTCTCACAGCTCCTACTAGTTGTCCAATGTGGGACTTCTTAAACCCACACAATCCTTCAACTTCCCTTTTCTCTTTTCTTCCTTAACCCACTTCTTATTCATAACCAAAAGATTGTCAACATTATTAACATAAATTCCAACAATATCTAAATCAAGAACATAGTCATATATACTCATGCAACTCAGTATTGAACAAATAAATATGAAAATCAAAGTTAATCTACTCCCAAGTCACAACAATAATTATGAAATGAAATTACTAATAGCTTTCAACTGAAGAGGCTAGAAAGTTCATCATACAGAACAATTAATTATATGACAAGATTTAACAGAGAGTAGGAAAATGTTTGCAAACTTCAGGGCTTTTTAAACTCAATACCAGCTATGAAGTTTGACGTAGAAAACCAGAAAATAGAAAACACTGCTTAGTCCAACTTTGTTTATTTTTTGAAGATATTCCAACCGGTTCATCGCTTCGTGATTACTCCGATTCAGAGCAGGTCCCAGGATTAAGGCTTTAAACCCCTCCCGTTGAAGGTACTGGGGAAGTTCGAACACATGCTCTCACCCCCACCTGCTCAGTTCCATGGCACCAACTGAGCTACCATCATTTGGTTCACGGGCATCCTACTTTGTTTCTGCATTAGATAATAATTGTCACATCACAAAAGTTATCTGCGAATAGTCTCCAAAGATAAGCTTCATCCTTTTATTAAGAAAAGGGAAGGAAACAAAGAACCAGGGATTAAAGAAATCATCCCAATAGAAGAGACAATAAATTGTTCAAATGAGACAGCATTACAAGAATAAACACAAAGTAAATTAGATTGAACAAGAACAACACCTGGTATTTGCGTTTATTATGAGAAACAACATGTTGTGCCTTAAACTGCATAGATTTTGGCTTTTTTTAATTTTTAACTATTTTTGAATTTTGTTTAAACTTTAACACCATTGGTGAAATTTGTATGGAAAACCAGTGGAGAGGAGGGGGTAATTGATTATAAATTAAAGCACAATGGGGAATTTGGATGGAAAACTAGTCGAGAAGGGGGGTCGATGATAAAAAAAATACTTCAGGGGGTAAATGATTTAGAAGCAAAATCGGGGGAGGGGGCAAGGTTATGAAGTTTTCCCTTTTGAATAAGGAAAATTATACTCTTATGTTACATAAGATCCATCTCTCATGTTACATAAGATCCATCTCTCATGTTACACTTACATAAAAAGATGTGCCTCACTATTTTTTCTTTTTTTAAAAATTGGTGGACCCCACTTAATTTATCTCACAACATAAAATAACTTTTGTCCTATAACATGAGAGAAGTAAAACCCTTTAAATAATACATTTGACGGCATAGAAGATATACTAGAACCATAGGATCTATTTGATTCTACTCTTATTTTCTTTTTCTAAAACAAAATTCACAAAATAAAAATATCAAAAACCTATTTAATAATTTGTTTATTGAAAATAAATTTTGAAATTTGACACAAATGATGATGGCAGTGGAGGTAGGAAAAACTTTTGGGTATAATAACATAATAGTTTTGTGATAATACAGCAGCATTATCTACAATTATGTAACCAAAAAATACAAGTTAGAGTTAAGTGTATCCACAATTAACTTTCATGTTAAATTAACTATCTCATCACTTGTCTTACTACCAAAATAATATTTAAGACCCCGAAACATATAAGCAGTCCTCTAGGTGTTAATTAATTAGTTAATTAACCAACATATTTAAAGTTCTAGATACATATTTATAACTTAAACTTCTAAGCACATCTAGTTGATCTCTCTCTCTCTCTCTCTCTTTTCTTTTTGGATTTTTCTACTGGTTCAATGATTACCGATTAATTTAATTCAAGCTTGGTTGAACCCATATAAGGGTATGACTTTCCCATAACAATTTTTTCCATTCTCAAGATTCAAATTCGAGATCTAAGTGAAAGGAAACAAATTCAATATCACTTGAACCAATGATTGTTGGTGCATCTACCTAATCTCTAAAACTACTGAGTTCACTCATACATACTCCAAGATCGTCAAAATTAGTTATGACATTTCAATACTTTTTTCTCTAATAATGTAAAAGAAACTATTAGAATATACATTGATAGACTAGCTAGTCTCACATCATGTAAATAGGGCCCGAGCTTATGTAAATTATTATTATAAATATAACTCTTGTGTGATCGTACTAGTAATTCATAACCTTAAAGTTAGTATATAGCATAGTCTGCAAAATCTTAATTCCTTATGTAAAACTTAATTTCCTTGCCAAGCGTCTTACCATCAAGTTATCACTATCATGCATCCTTCTAACAGATCTCCATTAGCATGTGACTCGTTCCACCAGATCAACGAGACAACGACCATCCGATCATTGTCCAATGAGACCTAGTCGTTAGCCATTATCGCCAGCAAATTTTCCAGTGACCTTTACGACCAGAGACCACGAATCGAATTCCTCTCCCAACGATGAACATGTCTGCCTAGGACACACCGATTGTTGTTAAGTAAAGCACTCTCACGCACAACATTCAGTTTTTGCATCAATGCCTTTACAAACACGCATGACGGTGCTTCCACACTCTGTTCCTCCCCAGCAACCACACTTTCAAAACCTCCTCCCTCGGCAACCACCTTTATACAAGTCTCTTTTTAATCGAAGTCTCCACGAGTCACCAACGTCCAATGACCAATTTTCCTTCAATCAATGCGTGAGCCATTGTCCGGTGGCCTTTCTTGAGCAAACCACCACAATCTTGCCCGATTTCCCCTACTTAGGTCTGGTATCGGATTTTTGTGGGTCCAAGATGTTTGAAATTTTTCGGTGAACTATCATCGTTTTGGCCATTGTTCACGGTTGTTTCTAACTAGCTTGTTGCTTTTCTATCATGTTTGAGTATTTTGTAGGTTCTGACACCTTTTCATTATATTTCAGACTTTAGAAATTTTCCAATGTTCTTCCTCTCATTATGTGAGTCTCAATGGGCAATCATAATTTTGTCTCACGTGATAATAACTGTAATCATGGTGGTAACAGACCTCAATGTTCTATAATCATAAATTGGAACATTTGGCAAATTACTATAGGCCGAAATATGGCAAGCCTAACTCTACTAATCTTACTCACAAGGATCCAACATCCTCTGCCCTTACTATGACCATTCTGAGTTTAGATTATGAAGCTTTTTTTCAACTTAAGGCTTCTTCACAAACCGGTAATCCAATTGTTAGCATCTCTCAACCATCTTTTGGATCATGGATAATTGACTCTAGTGCTTCTAATTATCTCTGTGCTAATACGGATCTTCTCACATCTCTTCCCAATTTAGACAATTTACCTCCAGATACCCTTTGTAACGCCCCAACTATTGGTAACATCTACAGTAAAACAAAATAAACACATAGCTGAACTGAAACATACACCTTTATATATGTACACATCCTTACATATAGAAATTCATAGAACAATATTCTTCATATGAAAGAACAAAATATCTTAGCTATAGACATTACAAAACACACAAAATACATTAATTTCTGCAACCATGATTCCTAACTAAGCTATTTGCATCAGCCAAAATATCATTGCATGTAAGATTAAACATGTCATCAAATGCACATAATTTCATGCATTTCTTGGGTTGCTAACATTTTCCTGAGTTCTTGAAATAAAATCCCAACAGGGTGAGATGTGAATTTCAGCAAATCATAAAACTACCAATCATACTCTATCATAATTTGAGAAAATGTCTTGGTCAACATCATCTCATAATAACAGCCTTGCAAGAGATTTCCTGATGGTAGAAACTACAAATAGATACATAAAATATCATTAGTCACCTATCATTACTATATATGCCTCTCACTTAGTGACCTATATGTGTATTAAGCTCAAACACAATGAGGCATCCCTCACAAATTGTCAACTATGGCACCTGATATCTTTTAGATAATATTACAGTAATTATGGTGTAAACTTGAATTCTTAAAGGAATGCATAATAGATCATGACAAGTAATTAAGTAAAATAGATAGATATTGAACATATTGATAAATAAGGCTACGTGACAATTATATGTTGCATGTGTCCTCGCTGGAGCAAGCTACACCAACGAGGAAGACCCGAGAGAGCAACTAACAGGGAACTACTCACTAGAGCGAGCTAGTTCAGCGAGGAATGCCTTCGAGTAACTGCTCGCTCCAGCGAGCAAGCCTAACAATCAACATCAGAATACAGGGTTTGAAATCTCCATTTCACTGAGGTTCTTCCTAAGGTTCAAAACCCATGCTATCAATTCTAATACATTATATTACCATTTCTAATGTCAAGGAAGCATGCATGCACTCTACACTAAATAGATTCCAGAAACAACGATGCATGTTTCAATGTCGCCTAATAGGATCATTGTTTATGGGTATTCAACTCAATAACACAACTTCATTTCCATTTCCCTTTTTCCCCACAAAAAATTATGCATGCAAGAATCAGAACCATACAATCATCCCCTTCAAGACATAGATTTCGAATTAGCGTAGAGTAGAAGGAGAGATTCTATGACTTACTTATTGGAGATTCAACCACAGCCTCAACCTTCTTTAAATCTCTTATTAGTGCTTCTATACAACAACCAATCTCCAAATTTACCCTTAGTCTCTCTTCTACCCCAACTGGACTTGAAGTCTTCAAATGGCTCTTCACATACAAGCGAAAATGATGGTGTAAGGGTGCTATTTGAGCTAAAAAATGCACAAGGTTGACTATTGGAAGGCACTAGGTGGATAATGGTTATGGGAAGAAAATGGAGTGTGTTGTGCGTGTGAATTTCTAATAATTAGGAAGAGGTAGAGGTGTATATTAGTGAGTGAAGTGGTTTGGTCTATTGGTGGAAGGGAGAAGGAATGTGTGTGTGTGTGTGTGTGTGTGTGTGTGTGTGTGTGTGTGTGTGTGTGTGTAAGAAAATGATAACCCTTTTGTGGGGATGAGTGTGAGGATGGAGAAGACTGAGGCGAGGTATGGTAAGGTATATAGGTGTCATACCCTTGTTGATGGTTCTAAGATAGTTGTTTGTAGCATTGGACAAACAAATTATGCTTCTCTTTACCATTAACCTTAGTTCTTTATGTCTCTGGCAGCCCTTTTAATTTAATATTTGTTAGTCAACTCATTTGTTCTCTTAATTGTTCTATTATTTTTAATGCAAAATTCATTCTTGAGCAAGATCCAAAATTTGTCTTTATCAACAACGACCAATAAAACGGATTTGTGACAATGAGGTAATGTTGTATATATTGTCCAATTCTTTCATGTGATGAACAAACATATCGAAATTGATTGTCATTTTATCCGAGAGAAGATGCAGTCTTAAGAGATCAAGACAACATTTGTTAACTCCAATGATCAGCTTGTAGATATTTTCACTAAGACTCTTAGGGGACCCGATGACGTGGACTGTCGAACCCACGCAAATTACCGAGCTTTAGGTCTGTAATGATAGGCCAACTCGGATCGTCTCCCAAAGAACCTGCTAGAAATCAAAAATGCTCTGTAAAAATAGAATATAAAAGAGAAGGGGGATTGTGTTGATTTGAAATTTAAATAAGAACAGAATTGAAATTGGGATTTAAAAATTAGAATTAAAAGCAATCAACCTAAGGAATTTGGTTTCATTAATTTATTTCGTCATTGGATAAAAAAAGTTATCAATTTGTGATTAACCCTAATTGAATTCGAAATCCTCAAATTCAATTGAAAACCCTCTCTAGACTATCGCCTAGTGTTTGGTTGAATACAGTATTTCAACTATGTGATCGCAGTCGTTTTAACCTGTTTAACTTACGTTCATCAGGTTAATTAATCTGACCATTAAATCTAATGATCAATTTTGCTTTATAGAATGCAATCGCATTATCAGTTTGAATATCTATAATCGCATGATATTCAACCTGATTTGGGAAAAAATGAAATTGATTAAAAAGTTAAAACTGATCCTCCGAAATAAAGTAATGAACATTTAACCCTTAGATTGATTAAAGGTGTTTAGCCTAGCATCACGAGGTTAATCATCATTCAAAATAAAATAAAAGGAGAAGAAGAAGATGAAGAGAAAAGAGTGCAGAATTTCGAATTTCAAAAAAAAACTCAAACAATCGTCTAACTCCAAATCTGTCTGCCAAAGGATTTTCTAAAGTTCTCCTTAAATAACCCACATTCAGAACGAGTTAGGGTTCCACCACTTCGGCCCATACATAAAATAAAACTTAATAAATTAAAATAAAACATTAAAACATGACCTTGAGCCCTAAACACATTGGGTTATAATTTAATTTACAAATCCAAACGTCAAAATAAATTTTCAACAAAACATGTCCATCTTGGGCTCAGGTTTCGACCATTTTCCCGTTCGAATTGGGCTTCAGTGGATGAAATAGCGATTGTATCCCTTTCTGTTAGATACAAAATGCAACAAGAATGGAGTAAATAGAACATTTGTAGAGTGAGATATGGTCAAAATACAAAAATAGTGTAAATCTGAAAAATTCTAACAAAAATCAATTAAACCCAATTAAAATCTAGAATTCTAATTTGACCCAAAAGACCTTTATTCAACTCAAATAAATCCTAAAAATAATAACCAAGAGTAATAAATAAGTATAACAAATTATGCGTTATCACCCGGGTTGACTATATTTGTACAAGTTTGGTGCCTAAGATATATACACATCACCTTGAGGGGGAATGTTAGAAATTATAATATCAGAAAAATATTTCTGCAGATAAGTTATCTGCATTTACTCCCAAAATGACGTAGTTTTAGTGTTGAAATTTTAAAAAATTATAATTATAAATACTATTATAACCCTGAAATAAATTAAAATTATAAAAATACCTTGATTTCCATCCCAAAACGACAACGTTTTGGGATCAATGCAGATAACTTATCTGCATTAACTGCAGAAGAAACGAGAAATGATTACAAAAATTTGTGTAAGTAATACTAGATTGTTATAAAGACTATTATATAGTTATGTTAGTTAGTCCCACATCATGTTAATGGTGCCTAATCCCATGTATCTTATAATTACAAAAATAACCCTTTTGTGGTCATACTTGACATACAATTCCTAACCTTCAAGTGAAACCAAGAAAAATCATAATAGGAAATAAACTTCAAAGTGAAAATGATAAATGATCTTGATACTTTTTTCCTTCTTTGTGAAAAACTTCACATGTAAGTAATATTTTTTCCTCGTCTTGCCTCTTTTATGGAAGCCTTAGAACTTATGTATTATTTTCTTTTCCTTTCTTCCTTTTTCTTGTTTATCTCTTACATGAAAGACTTACATAATCCTTCTTTTCTTTTCTTGTTACCTTTTATGTGGAAGGTTTAGGATTTATGTAACGTTTTCTCATTTTGTTACCTCCTCCATGAAAGGCTTGAAATTTATGTAATTTCCTTTTTTTTCTTATTTGTCTCCTCTATTAAAGGCTTAAGATTTATGTAATCTTTGAAAGTTAAAATTCGTGTTCCCTATCTTATAAAGTACATGCTCATGAGGGTTAAAAACAAAAAATTCATCTTTGTATTTCATTGCGGAACCCGTAAACTCTTTACGGTCCTCATTAGTTACCTTAGGATCTATCCGTTAAAAATGCAATGGGGTTAAAGGTCATATCTTTACATTAGAAGACTCCAAAACTATGGCGCCCTCTAATGGTGACCCACATTATCGTTCTTCAACGGTGTGCGGGAACTCTTTCTCCTTTATCCTTCATTCCATGGTAGCTTGCTAAGAGAATGTAAGGTTGAAGACTATCAAGTGTTCGATTAATTTTCTCAAGACTATGATTTTGTCTTGAGGTTAAGTGGGGCACGCAATAATGGAGGAATAGATGGATGAATGGGGCAACCAAGACTTGTTAACTTCATGCAGCAAGGGGTGCATATATCATGCTACAAGAGGAGCGTGATTGGTTGATTTAAATTAGGATTTATTTCTAATTCAAAAATCACTTAATTGGTTTTATCTTAGAAGATTTAATGAATCCTCTTAGATTTTCCCTTATCATGAAATTGAAGAACATTTCTCCAAATTTGAATTTGCAATTCAAATTGACTAATGGGGCTTGAATAGATTCAAATTCAAATGGGTTCTAGAACCATTTGAATTTTGTGCCTATCATAAAGCAGGAGAACTTTTCTTTACATTTGAATTCGAAATTCAAATGTCCTATGGAGCTTTCACTAAGTATTTGAATTCAAATGGGTTTTAGAATATTCCATTTGAATTTTTTTATCATCCTCATCCTCTCCTGATTGCTGTTTGATCAACAACTTCATTTGAATTTCAAATTCAAATGATTAAGTTGTTTCATGAAGTTCTATCTAATCACTATTGGATAATGCTTTATTTAAATTGGATAATTCATAATTATTCTTATCCACTTAATCTCTTGAATTTAAATTTAAACTTTAAATTCAAATTCATTCTTATTCAAGCTCTTAATTTAAATCGAAATTCAAAGTTCAAAATTTGAATTCAAATTAAGAATTTCGCTAAAACTCATTTTGACCAGTCAACTCCTTGACATACTAGGACCCATGGTCCAAAACCTTATTAGACCTTCTAACACATTGGGCCTATTAGCAGAGAAACCAATTTCAACACCAAAACCCAAATAGGGCGCATTGTTCATATGGGCTTGGAGTCTCATTCCAACCTAATTCACTCATAGTCTCAGTTAAACCCAATAACATATTATTAGCCCAAACATGTTATAACATGCCATTAAGAACAATATTGGTGTGTGACCCATTAGGCCTAACTAGTCACTGATATAGAAAAACATGAACCAATTAAACTCCTTTAACGAGCTGAATTTATCAAATGAGCACATAAGACACTAGCAATTCTCTGTAACCGCAGAACTAATTGAGTTGATCAAGTGATCTACCTTTATAGTTTAGATATCGTGCCAACATCATCCTTCGTACAATCATTCATATTTAGTTGAGAGCAAAGGTATAGTGTCATCTCTCTTGTGACTAAATGAAGGTTTTCACAAAACTAAGAATCTTCTTCTATAAACTCTAAGGTGGATCCATGAGTCTTTATGATCCCTTACTGTGCACAGATTCCTAAGTCTAATAGAAGTCAT
Organism: Gastrolobium bilobum; assembly: GCF_033153095.1. Taxonomy (NCBI): domain Eukaryota; kingdom Viridiplantae; phylum Streptophyta; class Magnoliopsida; order Fabales; family Fabaceae; genus Gastrolobium; species Gastrolobium bilobum. The sequence continues at coordinate 59,908 of NW_026895184.1, read as the reverse complement.
CCAAACCCTACCAGTCTTGTGAACGATTAATACCTGAGTCTAATCAGAACTATGAGTTTTATCGGCATGTCCATCTATACTCATGTATTCGAGTTATACTCAAGAGTACACTATTATCCCCGTTTTCAGGAGGATAGAGTCGTACAGTCAAAGTATAACCTTAGGACATAATGTTCAATGACATCCTCATGTCAAGGATAATCCACACTACCAAACGATGAGAGACATCACAAATCTAATGATATTCTCTACAATGATTCATTGTGGAGTCTCTTAGCGAGTTAGTTTAGCGCCATATGTTCTCTAACAAATCCACCCACGACATCACCTAAGACATCACCATGCTTGCATTCCATAAGATCTCTACCTTGTATGTAACATCCTAGTGGCTGAAGAGGACGGGGAGTGATCGCCGGTGCAGAGAGGCACAGACAAGGAACGACTCCTGGTAGGCTCCCAATGGAGGGGTACATGAATGAATCGAATACACACTCCCGAAAGAGAGGGATTCCAAAGACTGTACAGATATAGGACTCTACAGTTGGGGATAACTTATAAGAATTAATTGGTACTACCTAGACTAACAAATGCATCTATTTTTCGGTAGTCCAGAACTGAAGAACTCTATAGTTTAGCGTGCTTAACTTAGAGAAATTCTGCGATAGGTGACCTTTTGGGAAGTTTTTCTAAGAAGCGTGTGAGTGAGGACAAAGCACGCCGAAAAGTCTTATGTTAGTTTGAGGGGACATTAATTGATTCTTGAAGCGGTTAGGCGTTACAAGTGGTATCAGACCAGGACCTCTCTCCCAGTACGGTATGGTTCGAGCACGAACCAGGTGGAAGCTGGTGGGCATGTAACATCGCGGTGGCTGACGAAGGTGGGAAGTGATCGCCGGTGCAAAAAGACACAGACAAGGAGCGGGTCCTGGCAGGCTTCCAACGGAGGGGTACATGAATGAATCAAATACACACCCAAAAGAGAGGGATTCCAAAGACTGTATAGGTATAAGACTCTACAGTTGGGGATAACTTATAAAAATTAATTGGTAATAGCTAGACTAACAAGATGCATCTATTTTTCGATAGCCTAGAACGAAAGGACTCCATAGTTAAGCGTGCTTAACTTGAAGAAATTCTGGGATGGGTGACCACCAGGGAATTTTTCATAGGAAGTGTGTGAGGAAAGCACGCCGAAAAGTCTCGCATTAGTTTGTGGGGACAGTCATTAATTCTGGAAGCGCTATTCCATAGGCCTTTATCTTTAAACGCATATTAACTATAAACAAGGCGACACAAAATTTGATAAAGATAAAGTATACTCAAACTAAATAAATCATGAAATACTAAAATAGTAAAATGTGTATATATACCTAAACAGATTGTTTCTAGGACACCTACATACTAATAACATTTACCTCTCGTTCTCACTCTCTTTTTTATTCAATGATGGCACTATATCGTTTAACCTTAACCTTATGCAAATTCTTCCCACTAACCTCCTCCTAGTATCTTATAATCTTTATTTTCTTTTCTTTTCTCATCGCCTCTTTCATAAAAGGCTTAAGATTTATGTAATATTTTCTTTTCTTTTCTCTTTACCTATAGTATATATAATTTGTTAGGATTTATGAATTTTTTTTCTTAAGATTCATGTAATTTTTTTTTAGAATTTACGTCTTCTTTTTTTTTATAGAATTTATGTATTACTTTTTTTATCTCTTAGACTAGAATTTTTGCAATTTTCTTTCTTCCTCAATAAAATGTATGGAAGAGATAAAAAAATAGATAAAATAAATTCTTTTTAAATTTATTAATAATTTTCGCCTTCAACTTTAAATCCAACTGAATTAATTTTTATTTAGAAAAAGTACAAAACCCCCTATAGTTTTGCTTTAAATTACTTATACCTTTGTGCTTTTTTCAATCACTTACCACCTTTGATTTTTTTCATCCAACTACATCCTTAACACCGTTATAAACTTAACTAATCTACCTATTTCATCTTTCTTAGAAGAAAAATAATTAGATATGTTGGAAACATACAATACTTACATAAAAGATTAAAATTAAAAAATAGAAGAAAGAAGCTAAATATGTCTAAATCAAGAAGATAATCTAAGGACAAAAAATAGAGAGAGAAAAAATCAATTATGTTAAAAAACTTACATCATTGACAAAAAGATTAAAATAAAAAAAAACATAAGAATAATCTTAATCAAAAAGGAGAAAATATACCGAATAGAAATAGAAGAAAAAATAATACAAAATAAAAATAGAAGAAAAAATAAGATAAAAAATAAGACAAAAAAATAGAAGAAAAATAAATCAGTATGGTAAGTTTCTAATATATTTTTTTCTATTTCTATTGTGTCTTCCGTCTATTTTCTTTCTTTTATTTTTTATATATTATTTTGTAATACTATTGTAAGTTTCTAACATATTAGGTCATATTTTTTCTTAATTTTTTATCCTCAATTTATTTTCTTTTTTTAATTTAAAATATATGGTTTTTTTGTTTGTTTTTTTACTTTTATCCTTTTATATGAATATTATAAGTTTCCAATATATTTTGACTTATTTTTCTTCTATTTTTTTCATTTTTTATTATCAATTTATTTTTTATTCTTAAAAGGGTAAAATATGCAATTCATTAAGTTTCTAATAATGTTAATGATGGATTTGGATAAAAGAAGGAACATTATTTTCTCATGTAATAGAAAATAACTTTTTTATATTGTGAGATATCGAAATTCGTGTTATTCTTTTTATATTTTATAATAAACGGTGGGTCTCATTATTTATTGTGTTTATGACATAAGAAATGTTATTTCATATAACATGAAAAAATAAAAGCTCTAAAAAAATCGCAGGAATAAATGATTAAAAAAAATATTTTGGGGTAAATGATTTAAAAAATCTATTTATCTCATGCAACATAGACAAGATAATAAGGTCCATTATTTTTTCAAAAAACAAAAATAATAGACTTTACTATTTTGTATTTATTGTATGAAATAATTATCTCAAGTAATATGAGAGAATGATTTTAAGGGAGATTAATGTGAACTTTTCCGGTTTTATTCAATTGACGTGTCAAATCCGAAGCGTAAATATCGCAAAATAAATGCTTACTAAAAATAGAAAAAATTGAGGTTCGTCGTACATAATTTGAATTAATATCTGATGACATAGAAGGAAAATCAAATTTTATGGACAACGTGCTAATAGCAATGCGTGGTGAGACAAATCTAATGGTACAAATGAATTAACCTCAGCCAGCTCATCATCACATTCATCCTCAGCTACAGCTACAACACTCTCAAACTTTGTCGCTTTCTATGTTTTTCTCTTTATCTATTCTTCTTGCACAAAATCAGGATCCTCTTCGAGAGATCAAAAACCACAGCATATATTACAAGGATCCTCAAACAGATCAAAGACTTGGTGAATGATCACTGATGGGTCGTTTACAAGATAAGTTTTTGTCCTTCTACAAGAGTAGATGGCTAGTCTTTGTGGCTGCAATGTGGTTGCAATCATGGGCTGGTATTGGGTACTTGTTTGGTAGCATATCACCTGTGATAAAGAGATCCCTTAACTATAATCAGAAGCAGCTTGCTATGTTGGGTGTGGCTAAGGACCTTGGTGACTGTGTTGGGTTCATTACTGGGGTGTTGTGTGAGATATTGCCTATCTGGGGTGCTCTGCTTGTTGGGGCAGGTTTGAACTTTATTGGGTATGGTTGGGTTTGGTTGATTGTCACTGGTAGAGTTTCAACTCTCCCTTTATGGGCTGTGAGTATTTTCTGTTACCTTACTTAATTTTGGAATGTTTTGATTTATTATTCATCACTTGGGATGATCAATTTAATTGGTTTGTACTGGTTTGACTTTGTTTTATTTGGGTTGTTGGTGTTATTGTCAATCATGAGATGGTATCTCTCTCTTGATTTTGTTTGATTCATACATGGATTTTTCTTATACAAACACTGATTGACCATAAAAAAACAATTTTGAACTCCTCAAAATTTTGTTTTTTTTCTTGCTTTGTATGTACTTTCTTTTCTTTGATGAGTAGCAACTAGCTTATTCTGAAATGATCTGAGCTGCTGGATTCCTTTTACTTGAACTGATTTTCAAATTGATGTGTTTTGTTTTCAAATGGAATGTTTCTGATCCCCCATTTCTTTTTCTTCTCACTGAAATAAGATTTCCAGTTTCTTCTTCCATTTCTCTCTTTGATTTTTGTTGATACCTGGTTTCATGTCCACTTGACTGTATATTAAAATTCAACTTTTTAATAAAGAAGCTTTATGACATGAACCTCTGGAATAAAGGGCTGTTTCTTCGACATGAAAAGGAAGGACTTTAAATCTAAAGGTGTCACGACATAATCATTGTTAGACTCAAATAACTTTGCCTTTTACAGCCATGTCCTTTTAAATAAATATTCCATGTCTACCTTCTGAAAACCAAAAACAGTTTTTAAAAACAGTTATCAAACAGAGCCTTTAACTTTCAGTTTTTTTTTTTTTTTTTTTTTGTGTTTTTTGTATTTTTGTTCCCCCCGTAATGGTAATCTGTCGGCCCAGCCCTCTTCTTGGATGCAATCTCTCCATTTGTATATTATATTCCCTTTTATGCTTACTTCAAATTTGGCTGTTAAACATCAAATTACCAGCTTAATGATTTACAACCTGCTTTTAAAGTAGTGAAAATGAAGTGTATAAATTGTGGTGCTTAACCTACCCAAGATCTTGAAAATCCTCCCTCCCGATGGAATGGTACGATACCACTGGCTACGAAACCTAAAAGGGCATTGTTGCAAGAATTTTATAATTTATGAAATTTCACTCTGCTCAATTTGGTTATTCTAGACTGCCTTTTCCTTTCTAGTGCTCTTTGGTATATTGCACTTAGGAAAATGTATACGCATTAATCTTTAGTAAGTTCTAACGTAATTAATATGCAATATTTCTTTAGATAGTTTTGATGATTTATATTAAAATTGGCAACATACTACTTAAAAGTTGTGTCTACAAATATAGAGTTGGGACTGTAGGAGTGACCCCAATTAAAAAGTAAGGATGTGAATGAACTTTCCTGAATGTTGCTAGTCAAGGCATGAGTAATTTTGGTTTTGATTGAAGATGTAGTTTGGTGGTCGGTCAGAAGAACAGAGATTTTGAGTTTGCGTGGCCTTATTAAGAGCTAGCCTAATATATGCAAGTTGTGGAGGTGCCCTTATTCCTCTTACTGATATCTTATAGTTTGATATCTCATCACTCTTGTTAATGTGTCAAGATGTTGTAAGTGTATATTTCATGACAATGCAATCATAAGAAAATCAACATATGCACCTTTACTACATTAAGAGATGTCTTTCAATGATATTTATTTACCATATTTCCCATGTTTGGTGATTAATGATTATTGGTATGCAGATGTGTGTTCTTATATTTGTGGGAACAAATGGTGAAACCTACTTCAACACAGTTTCTCTGGTGTCTTGTGTGCAAAATTTCCCCAAGAGCCGGGGTCCTGTGGTTGGAATTCTAAAGGGCTTTGCTGGGTTGAGTGGTGCTATCTTGACACAAATATATGCAATGGTACATTCCCCTGATCATGCATCCTTAATATTTATGGTTGCTGTAGGTCCAACATTGGTAGCAATAGGTCTCATGTTCATTGTTAGACCTGTTGGAGGTCACAAACAAGTTCGACCATCAGATGGAAAAAGCTTCACATTTATCTACAGTGTGTGCCTTGTATTGGCTGCTTATTTGATGGGAGTCATGGTTGTCCAAGATCTAGTTCCTCTGAGTGAAACTGTTATCACAATGTTTACAGTTATTCTCTTCATTATCCTACTTATACCAATTGTCATTCCTATCTGGTTGAGTTTTGGCTCAGAGCAAAAAACTCCAGAAGAAGAAGCACTTATTCCAGAACCACACAATAAAGAAGCAGGAAAATCTCAAATTGATGCTGATGAAGTAATATTAAGTGAGCTTGAAGATGAGAAGCCTAAGGAAGTGGACTTGCTCCCTGCATCAGAAAGGCAGAAGCGTATAGCTCAATTACAATCAAGACTACTCCAAGCTGCTGCAGAAGGAGCAGTGAGGGTCAAGAGGAGGAGAGGACCACATAGAGGAGAGGATTTTACCTTGAGACAAGCTTTGGTTAAAGCAGACTTTTGGCTTCTTTTCATTTCCATGGTTTTAGGTTCTGGATCCGGGTTGACTGTAATTGACAATCTGGGTCAGATGAGCCAGTCTCTAGGATATGACAATACCCATATATTTGTCTCCATGATCAGTATTTGGAACTTTCTTGGCCGTGTTGGAGGGGGTTACATATCTGAGGCTGTTGTGAGGTAAAAACCAGTTCATACAATGATCAAATATTTTAGTGTGTTTTATATTTATATCCCTATAAAGCGAGTCTTGGAGCAGCAGTAAGGTTGCTCCTTATGACCGTACAATCGATCCTCAACCTTATCCTCGCAAGTCGAGAGCTTTGTGCACCGAGGTTTGCCTTTATATCCCTATAAAGACTTTTAACTTGATTTTCAAATTCCATTGTGTCTTACTTGAGCAGGGATCATGTTTATCCAAGACCAACTGCATTGGCTGCATTTCAACTTGTTATGACTGTTGGGCATGTTTTCATTGCAATGGGATGGCCAGGGGCAATGTATGTTGGCACTTTACTTGTTGGACTTGGTTATGGGGCTCACTGGGCAATTGTTCCAGCCACTGCCTCTGAGTTGTTTGGTTTGAGAAACTTTGGTGCATTATACAATTTCATTACTCTGGCAAACCCTGTAGGAACTCTTGTCTTCTCTAGTCTCATTGCCAGCAGAATCTATGATTATGAAGCAGAGAAACAAGCTCATCTTCATCATAACCAGAACATAGGATCATTTATGTCGCGTGTGCTTCAAGTTGGTGAGCCACTAAAGTGTGAAGGTTCCATATGCTTTTTCTTGACTTCCATTATCATGGCAGGATTCTGCATTGTTGCAGCAGGCTTATGCATGGTTCTTGTATTCCGAACCAAGATTGTTTATGCCAACTTATATGGAAAATCTTCAACAAGTAGGCTTCGATAATTCTGCATTGTAGTCTTTTGTTACATGCATTCTTTTCAAAGTATTGTAGCTGGTTTGAATTCAAGAAAGATTGAAGATGTAGAAGAACCAAGCATCTGAAGCTGCCTTGATGGTGAAAAACCAAAGAAGGGGGGAATTTAAAACAAAAGAAAAAGGGAAAACAAAAACGAAGTCTTTGTTAAAGGGGGTGTTTTGCCATTAGCCGCTACCACATAGTTATGTGTATTCTTTTCCAAATATTTATGTGTTGTATTCTTTTCTTTTACAAGTAAACGTTTGATTGGCGTTGGACACTTGTTGGTTTCTCCTCTTTTTCTATCGGAAAACCTACAATATATTTCCCCTTGTATTGTTACTAAGAAAACTAAAATTTGTTCTTATAAGTGGTTATGGTATCTGATAGAGCATATTTATCTACAAAATGTCCTACTCCTTTTACAAGCAGTTTTAAGGTACTTATTGATTATTTTTATATATACTTTTATTAATTAATGGGTTATGATTATTTTATATTGTTGTAAGTTATATTCTTAATTTTAACCGTTTATCCTTAATTTATTGTTGTAGAAATGGATGACCATGAAATAAATTAACCAGATTAACTACCGAGATTGACAAAAAAATGTGCTGCAAGTACAAAATTAACTTTAAATTTTGGGTTTTGTTAAAGTGTACTCAAATCACATAATAAATAACTCATTTATTCTAAAGTAGTTGAGATTAATAGCAGGTAAACTCCCCTGACAAGCAAAAAAAAAAAATTAGAGGTAGAAAAAAATTAAAATAAAATAAAAAATAAAATCAGAGAAAAAATAAATAGAAATTTAAATTAAAAAATAAAAAATAGAATAAAAATAAAGATAAATAAGGAAAAAATATATAAGAGAAAAAATAAAAAAGATAAAAAATAAAAAATTGAGAGCTAAAGAAAACATTAAAGGAAAATATAGGAAAAAATGACTTATTAATTATTAATTATTTATTTTAAATATTGAAAAAATATTAAATAGTTATAGTTTTTAGGTTAATTTTCTTAATATGTACACTAGCGACACTCGTTAACAAAATCTTCGAATTTTATGCTTCTTTTATTAACATATAGTTCAAATCGTGCGCTGTGTGCAACGGAAAAAGATTTTTCAAAGTGAGTTTGATCTTCACTTTTAACTTTCAACTTTTAATGATTTAAAAATTGCGATAAACTTCATATTAAATTAACTATAAACATAAAATTACTTTAAAAGACTATGTGAAATGATAACTGACTTGGGTATCGAAATGTTATTTTCAAGTAAACGTACCAGCTTTTATGAACATGGACCAGCTGATAGCATGTGTTGGCTAAAGAAAATCGATTGAACAAAGACAATTGAAATGAAATGTCAAATTCATCACATAATAGTAGACATCGCCTTATTGGATGGTTGTCGAGAACTTTTCAAAATGTCTATCGACATATATTAAGTTGATTGAAGGTGGAATGAAGATTGTTTTGGTGGTGCGACATGACAAGTGAGGTTTTAACATTTTGACAACCCAATAATTAACTGCCAAAGAAAATATATTTCAGCAGTTACCTTACCAGATTTTTATGATCGTTAACTACTAGCAGTTTTAGATTAATGCATGACAAGTAATTTAGATCATGGTGCACTGTTGTACATTCATGTTACAAGTAAAGTTTAAGTTTACTATTTGTGATACAAAGATATTGGTCCATCTAGTTGTTTTTACGGGATAACCAGTGACGGAGGATTACGATTAATGAGTTAAAGCTACACAAATCATAGCAAGTGTATATGATATTGTGAATCAATTCAACTCTAATAAATGATACATTTCATATCACTTAATTATATTAAACTAAAATACAAAGGATTGTGTTACTTTGCAAGTAATGCTATTTGAAAAATGCCATTTCGTTTCTGCTCTATAAAACCGTCATTTACAATCCATCAAATCCAACCGCTCACCTATGATCAAAGTAACTATTTGAGAGTAGTCGTGTGTTATTTAATAAGATTATATTATAAGTAAATATCATTTTTAGTCCTCAGCGAATTTTACGATGCTCGATTTAGTCCCTAACAAATAAAAAGGCTCATTGTGGTCCCTAAGAAATTCAAAATGGACCAATTTAGTTGAAATCGTGGTTCCTCACAATTTCAAAAAAGGTCCATATTAGTCCTCAAAAGGACTAAAATGGGTTCATTTTGTATTTCTTAGGGACCACGGTGAGCCTTTTTATTTGCTAGGGACTAAAACGGGTATCGTAAAATTCGCTGAGGACCAAAAAAAGTATTTACTCTTATATTATATGAGAAAATTATAACTATACAAAGATGAATCAATAATAACAATAAGTAAAGAGAGAAAAAAAATTGAGCTAAATAGTTACAAAATCTTCAACATTAATTCATGTGTGATTATGATTCCCTCAATTATATTAAATAACATATAAAATGATCCATTTCCGTAACTGCTACATATTTGGGCTAAGTCAATCTTCTTCTTTTTTTTTTTTTTGGAGGTTACAAGGAATTGAACTCAACACCCTACACTACACACAATCCTAACACACACACCCCACACCACTAGGCTAACCCTAGTGGTAACTAAGTCAATCTTCTTGAATCAACTAAGTGTTGGTTAAGTAATGCACGTGTCAACAAAGCTCTCCTGGTAATATCCAAAAAAAAAAAAAAAAAAAAAACTCTCCTGGTAATATGTCATTTGTCAAAATTTATTTCACACTTCCATTTTTCAATAAAGACGCCCAATCAGAAGCTTTTCAAAAACCTTTTAAAATTTTGTTCCATTACCTAACGCTATATTTGGTTTATTTGATTTGCCTTTGCTATAGCGGTTGCGTGTGTTTATTAACAGAAAAAAAAAATCAAAATTACTATTGATAAATCTCTAACTTGGCCTGCCCTGATTAGACATGAGCAGTTGAAATTTCTAAGCAGGGTATATTTCTATTATGACACTCAAAATTTTATGCATTAACTTACGGGGTGTTTGTTTCAAGTTTTTGAAGAGGATTATCGGTAATTCTTCTTTGGTAAATGTAATTACCATGTTTAGTAGAAGGAATAAATTTCGATTCTCGGATATTCAAGGATTACCGGTAATTTGATTTATAAAGAAAAGTCACTATTCAGATTACTAAAAATAATATGGTAATTCGAAATACCAATCAGAATACCAAGTAAAAGAAAAGCACAACAATAAATTTTGAGACAAAAATACTCCAATACACATAAAAATCTAGACCTAATCTATCAATTACAAAAGTAAAAATAGTTTGGGGTTATTTTTGTAAAATAACCTCATATTCCAAGTCATATTTCGTTCTAAACCAAACATGAAGTCAGTAATTTTTATCCAATATTTCCGGTAATATTTTGACGAACCAAATACCTCTTTCGTAAGATTCCAAGTAAACTCAATTTCTACTGTATTCCCATTAATCATGAATCCCAGTCACCAAAAAATTTCTCCTGTACCAAACACACCCTACTTGTCTTCCTCTCTTGTAGATGTTCCAAATAAGGTTCTTTTCACTTCACCAAATGTTGTCAAGGAAATAACATTTTTTAAAGAGGAAGTAGTTCCATTGAAGAGATTCAAATTTGTCAAGCCTCTACGTGCAAGGAAGAAGCTTCTCGTTTCAAAGGAAAAAGTTACTCCGTTGAAAGTTCCAACCGCGCTAAACCTCCAAATTAAGGCCACGAGTTGTAATGTGTTGTTGATTTAGAAGAGCAATATGAAAGATGCTCTCACTGATTTATCTTTGCATTACTTGTTATATCTAATACAGTGAAAAAGTGTTAGAGATATATAATATAAAAATATTAATATGATATTCACTTAATATTTAAATTTTTGGATTGAAATAATTTATTCGTATTATTCATCTTTTAAATTCAATAGACTCTTTTGTGAAATCATTAATATGATATTCATTTAACAGTTTAAAGTTTTGGATTACAATGATTCTTTACATAATGATCAATGATGTAGAGACTTGAAAAAATTGAGAATATTCTTACTATATTAATTAAAAAAGTTAAATTACAAGAGACGAGAGGAACATTGAAATAAATCTGTGTAATATTGAATTGATACACAATGTACAATATATAGATACATTAATGGGCTTAGTCCAGACTTAACACAAATCCTAATGAAATAAGGAAATAGATATTTACAGATATACAAAAGATATTCTTTCTAACACTCCCCTCAAGCTGGAGCGTATAGATCATATGCCCCAAGCTTGTTACATATAAATTCTATTCGAGGACCCCTCGAAGACTTTGTAAATATATCTACTAATTGATCATTAGAGGGTACAAAACTAGTTGTAATTTCACCAGCAAGAACCTTTTCTCGAACAAAATGACAATCTATTTCTATATGCTTGGTTCTTTCATGAAACACTGGATTTGACAAAATGTGCAGCGCTGCTTGGTTATCACAAATGAGAGTTGATTGTCCAGTGTCTCCAAACTTAAGCTTTCTAAGAAGTTGTTTAAGCCAAATGAGCTCGCAAGTAGTAGTAGCCATGGAGCGGTATTCTGCTTCAGCACTTGATCTGGCAACTACATTTTGTTTCTTACTTTTCCAGGAGATCAAGTTGCCTCCAACGAAGACACAATACCTAGAAGTAGATCTCCAATCAGCTGGACAACCAGCCCAATCAGCATCAGAGTACCCAACCACTTTAACATGACCTTTATCTTCATATTCAAGGCCTTTTCCTAGAGATGCCTTGATATACTTAAGAATACAAATGACGAGATTTCAATGTTCTTGACATGAAGAATTAAGAAATTGACTGACCACACTAACTGCAAATGAAATGTCAGGCCGAGTGATTGTGAGGTAGTTCAATTTTCCAACCAATCTTCTATACTGCTCAGGATCTGAAAAGGGCTCCCCCTGATTTGGTAGAAGCTTGTCACTTGGATCCATAGGAGTATCAACAGAATTAGAATTTAACAAAGTAGTTTCTTCAAGAATATCCAGAGCATATATCCTTTGAGATATCACAACTCCATCTTTAGATTGGGCCACCTCGATTCCCAAGAAATATCGAGGTTTCCCAAGATCCTTGGTCTGAAAATGGTGACATAAATGTTGTTTCAACTGAGTGATCCCATGATTATCACTACCTATGATGATAATATCATCCTCATATACCAACAGGTAAATAGATCCAGAAGCTGAATGACGATAAAAGAGAGAATGATCAGCTTCACTCCGAGTCATGCCAAATTGTTAAACAACACTGCTAAATTTACCAAACCAAGCTCTTAGAGATTGCTTAAGACCATATAGAGACTTGCGAAGATGACAAACACGACCTGACTCCCCCTGAGCAACAAATCCAGGAGGTTTCTCCATATAAATTTCCTCCTCAAGATCACCATGAAGAAAAGCATTTTTAATATCAATTTGGTAGAGAGGCCAGTGGCGAATAGCAGCCATGGCAATAAAGAGGCGAACAGTAGACATTTTTGTCACAGGAGAAAAAGTATCAACAAAATTCAATTCAAACACCTGAGTGAAACCCTTCACCACCAAGCAAGCTTTAAGACGATTCATTTGACCACAAGGACCAACCTTAACCGCATAAATCCACCTGCAACCAATAATAGATTTTCCAGATAGAAAAGAGACCAGACCCCAAGTACCTTTGTGATGAAGGGCACTCATTTCATCAATCATAGTTTGTCTCCATCCCGAATGTGAAAGTGTGTCACCTGTAGTTTTAGGAATAGACACAGGAGACAAATAGGAAAGGCATGCATAATATGATGGAGAAAGACGATGGTAACTAATATTAACTGTATACTCCAGCATGCATAATATGCTGGAGGGCGAGTATCACAAGTACCCTTACAAAGAGCAATGAGAAGGTCACTATCCGAAGGTGGGACCGTAGCTGAGGGAGGAGATGCATTCGGATGTGAGCCCACAGAAACATCTGAAGAACTATGTTGGGTTTCATCAGGAGAAGAGGTGATAGAGGGAGAGTCAGAAACATGGACTGGTAAAGGCGGAAGGTACTCAAAGGAGTTGACTAGAGAGATGATTGAACAAAATCAGTGTCCACAGAAGTAGTAGAAGAGCCAAAATAGGGAACTGATTCAAAAAAGGAAACATCGGCCGAGATAAAGTATCTACATAAAGTTGGAGAGTAGCAACTGTAACCTTTTTGAGACCGAGGATAACCCAGAAAAACACATTTATAAGACTTGGGAGCTAGTTTATCCAAACCTGGACCAAGATGATGAACAAAACACGTAGAACCAAACAGATGTGGGGTCAAAGGATATAAAACTTGATGGGGAAATAAAATAGAGTGAGGTACCTGGTGATGAAGAACAGATGATGGCATGTGATTCATGAGATAGCATGCAGTGAGTATAACATCTCCCCATAATGTGTACGGAACATTGTCATCAATTAACAAAGCACGAGTAGTTTCAACAAGATGACATTAATTGCGCTCGGCTACACCATTTTTTCGGGGTATATGAGGGCAATATGTTTGATGAAGAATGTCATGAGACGAAAAAAATTGTTGAAACTGATGAGATAAATACTCACATGCATTATCACTATGAAAAGTACGAATAGGAATACCAAATTGAGTTTTTATTTCATTATAAAATAACTAAAAAATAGAAAGTAACTCAGAACGATTTTTCATTAAAAATAACCAAGTACATCTGGAATAATCATCAATAAAAGTAACAAAATACTTGAATCCTAAAGTAGAAGAAAGACGACTTGGTCCCCAAATATCATAGTGGACCACAAAAAAAAGGGAGACAACTTGACGACTAAGACGACTTGGGAATGTACTACGAGTATGTTTCCCAAACTGACAAGACTTACAATTTAAACTTGAAAGAGACGATAAATGTGGAACCATCTTCTGACGCTTTACAAGACAAGGATGACCCAGATTAGCATGTATAGTAAGAGGAGAATCCACGGTGAAGCAGGCTGAAGAAGAAGGAAACAGTTGATAGAGGCCCTGAGACTCACATCCTTTGGTAATCTCCTTCCCCGAACTCCGATCATGAAAGATGACAGAGGTTTTAGTAAAAGAAACAACGCAATCAATGGATTTTGTTAAACGACTAACAGAATGTAAGTTAAAAGGATAATCTGAAACACAGAGAACATGATCTAGAGATAAATGAGGTAAAAGAAGAACGTGCCAATCCCACGTGATTGGACCAGAGACCCATTGGCTATAGTAATAGTAGGAAATGAACCAATGGTACAAAGGGAAGTGAATAAGGACTTATTACCAGAAATGTGATCAGAAGCCCCAGAATCAAGAGTCCAAGGGCCTGTAGAGTGTAACTGAGAGATTCCAGCAAAAGAATTACCAGTGGGAGCAATGGATGCAGTAGGACCTGATGTTTGCTTCTCAGACCACCTAGTCACAAATTCATTAAGAAGAGAAACCGGAGGTTGTGAAACAGAAGGTAACCCTGGAGCAGAGGTACTAGAGGAAGCCTGAGCAACATGAGCATTCTGAGGAGGTTGGGGTGGCTTTCCATGGAGCTTCTAACAACGGTCAATAGTATGATTGGTCTGATGACAACGAGTGCATAATAGATTTCCCTTAGAGAGTTTACGTCCACGACCATAACCCTGAGCAACAAGGGCAGAAGAGTCAACAATATCAACTGAAGGTACATGCATCATAGGAGGTGCTGGTGACGTAGAGGGCTTAGGTGGAATCCTAAGCAAGGTAGACATCACAGAATCCAGTGTAGGAACTGTAGTAGATCCCAAAATTTGATCCCGATTGGCAGACAAATGGTTAGGTAAACCATATAAAATGAAAAACATAAAAAGTGTATTACGTTGTTCCTGTTCCTTAGTAACATCACCAGTGAGGGCCAGAAGTTCGTTAAGATCATGAAGCAAACTTTGAGCTTTCCCCAAATATTCAGTCATAGGACAATTGAAGTCCCGAAGAGCAAAGATAGTCATCAATTTCTGACACACACCATAGAATTGCTGTGTATCATTGGTGTACAATGCTTTTTCCTGACTCCAAATAGCTTCACAAGTATTGGTAGGTCGAAAAATCTGCTTAATTGACGGACGAAGAGTAGCTTTAATGAGACTACACAACTGAGCATAAATCATCTTCAATCGTGTGCGCTCATTAGCCGCCACAGAATCAGCCTTAGTAGTGAGATGGGATGTATAATCCTGCCCATCCAACCAAAGTCGCAGATCTGACGACCAAGTATCATAGTTTAACCCATCCAATTTATCCACACTCAGCGGAGCAAGGATATAATTTGAACAAATAGTAGACTCCGAGTTGGAGCCAGCCGGAAACCCAGAAACAGAAGAGATAGGGGAATCCATAATCAAGATTAGAAAAAGAAATCAGAAAGATAGATCACACAACTAACCGATAGAAGATGGATCTGTGCATCAACGAAAAACGAGGTCAAAACACCAAAACAAGACCAGATCCAGAACCGTCGTGGTGAGACGAGAAGAACACAACCAGCCACGGCCGAAGAGGAGCCTCCATGCGCCGCCACGTGCCGCCGGTGTGAAGAGGGTGGAGCAACTTACACACGCTCGTGAGAGCGCGTGTGACTTCCTTTGGGCAAGCGACTGGTGCAGTTGTGACCGCGTCGCCGAGACGAGCACGCCAGTATGTGGATCGCCGAAAAAGGCACCGGACGGTGGTGGTTGACGGAGCTGAGGCTTCAACGCGGTTCAACAGGGTTCTAGCGTCTTTGTGCGAAGAGAAAAAGGAAAGAAGAAGGAAAGAAACGTTCAGAAACTGAATAATTTGTAAAATATATACATATATGGGTCTATACATTGTAATATCTATTTTTCTTCAAAAACTTACATACCAAGCTGCGGTTTTTCATATTAATCTTTTTTCTCTGCTATAGTATTTCCCAAGAATTAATAAATGTTTTCTCGCATACAGAAATTACTGAATAAGTATCCTTTTTATATTTAAATGCAAAAAATAAAAATACAAGTTCCTTTAATTATGATGAATGAGAAGTGTATTCACAAAAAACATTAGCATTTGGCACCAATTATAACCTAAGTTTAATATTAAAAATGACCTAATGGACTGTTATGCGGATGACAAGACCAGGCCCAAGTGCAAATCGACCCACTCCACAGACCAAGCTGGGACCATGAGATTGAAATTAATAAAATCTAATTTTATTTTATTTTACATCTTACAAAAAGTACAATAAGTTTAGGACAACGGAGGAAAAGTTTGGTGGATCTTCTTGGCAAATGCTGTGAATGTGATAATGAGTTTTAGTAAGACTAAGAAGAGAATTAGCTAACATCTTACAAGTTTGTAGAATGCTAGAATACAAGTTTTAGTCGGTCAGAATTGAAACTAGAATATGTTTGTTATCAAACACATTTTTCTTCCCAAAACCTTTTCCTAAGTACATAAATAAATAAAATTTCTCTATAAACAGTGCAAGAACCAAAATGATTACCATGCACACCATTAAGTTTCAAAAGTATCAAAGGAGTAAAAAGTATTTGACCCCAACTATATACAAGAGGAAATGACTCATGCTTTCCCCTACCTCTTATAATTACTTTCACTTTGGATCGGTAGTAAAGGGGAGAGAAAATAGAGGAATTTGTTAATAAATAAAATTCTAAATTGTAAAAATAATGAATACAAAAAATTAGAAAAAGATATGATTCATATTCTTTTCCAATACACCAAATTTATTATAGTCAATAAAAAATATATGAAATATACCAATGAAAGGGCTATTACACCACCAATAAAGAGCCTAATTACACCACTAAATAGAGCTCCATTGCATTACCAAATAAACACCCACGAACAAGGATAACTACAACTATTTAGTTTTCTAATTGACATAAGAAAAAAAAAAGAGTTTTCAACTTTCCCTCCCTCAAATTGATGTTTGCTGACATTCAGTTTAATGCGTGCAAACACCTATTAATCTTATGAGTATCATGAACGATTCCATCTTGAGAGCTTTGGTGAATATATCAACAATATGATCTTCATTCTTGTAGTAGATTAAATCAATTGTTCCATCATTTCAATGATCTCTTAAATAGTAAAAATTCATATCAATATGCTTGCTTTTTCCATGTGAGTGCTTTTTCAGTGCAACAAGCACACATACGACTTCCATTCCCTATTGACACTTGGATTATTTTATTTTTTAAATTTCTCATTTGTACGATTTGCACCTTGTCACTCCAATTTTAATTGGTGGGTCGCACCGAATGAATGGTGCGACCGTAGTACCATAAAAGTTTCGCTTCCATGTAACACAGGATTCTTAGATAGTCGTATTGCTAAGTTTTTAACTCACATAATTTTAGAAGCTCTTGATTGCTTGAATTGGAGCTCCTCAATAATTCTTAGTTGTCGAATAGTTTGACACGTACAAGTTGTAGCAAAACAAATTCAGCTTTTGTGTTTGTCAACGTGATGATGAGTTGATTCTTTGATGCCCATGAAACAACAATCATACCAAACATAAAACATAACCCTCAATGTGCTTTTTCTATCATCTTGATCTCCTGCATAATCATTATCACACTACAAGTAATGCAACCTTTAGCCACATTAATTGAAATCATTGCATACATATAAAAATAGACTTTTTGACCCTCTTGTCCCTTATTAATTAAAAAATAACCATTTTTTCTCTGTCCCAAAATTATACACCAATCTACCCATTTTTAATCGATTACATCAACTATTTAATCGATCACACAAAAATTATTGACTTAATCGATTACAATAATATAAATTAAACAAGCACCATTATTCTCCATCAAAATTAGACAAAAGCATAACAACAAGAACAAAGAACTCGCCTTTGTCTTCATCTACCACCATGGACAGGCTAGTGAAACCAGATGTAAAGTGGAGTTGATATTCTAGAAAAGTGCAGCACCTCCTTCAAGCTCACTAACCTTATACACACCATGTATGTGGCAGTATGCCTAACCACTGCAGACCCATCTTTGCTCTTCTCTCAACAAGCCCTCCTGACATCATCGTTATCTGAACCTCCATGCTCCCCACCGGTACGGCCCACGTCGACGACCTCCACCACCTCTTCTCCAAACCGGGTTCCCACGTTCTCCGCGATGCCATTATAACCATTTCCTTCGTGGGCCCCGACATCGCCAAGTTCCTCATCTCACACCATACCCAAATCACCAAAAGTCGTCACATTTTTAAGAAAGCCATATCCGCGAGCTCCTAGCAATTAGGGCTGGTAAATTAGACTTAATAAAGCTTCTGGTGTTGGAATCAATAATTCAGTGGATTTGGTTTTGCATGAAGCTGTAGTGATGAATCAAATCAATTTCATGGAGTTTTTGTTTGAGTCGTTCGGTGATGAGTTGGATGTGAATGCCTCAATTTGGTTTCAGTTTTTTTCTAGTATAATCGATTATTGTAATCGATTAAGTCAATAATTTTTGTGTAATCGATTAAACAGTTGGTGTTAAGGGTGCTAAACAAACCAGGGGTCTTTTAGAGGCCTTAGGCTCGGCTCGTAAAGGCTTGAGCTTGCATGTCTAAAATTGGTTGTTGGAACCAGGCTTGAACTTATATAAAAGCTCATTTAATAAAAAGGTCTAAGACTCTAATTCAAAAGCTCGGCCTTAGAGCCTCTCAAGCTGGCCTATTATACTAACTTTTATTTTTAATTTATATTTTTTATACTATTCATAATAACTTTCTCTCTCTCCAACCCATTTCACCTCATTTTATTGGTTAAACAATTTTTTTGAATGTTTTTGTTCTATATTATACTATTTGGATATACATTTAATTTATGAATCTTTGTGAATTTATTAGTGTTGTTGATCATATATTTTGTTTGAATAAACTTTTGTTGTCTTATTTTTTTTAAACAGGCTAATCAGACTTTTATTTTTTTATAAATAAGACAGGCCACAGGTCGATAATTATATTCATAACAGGTAACAGGCTAGGTCAGACTAACACATTTAAAGACATGCTTAACCTTTTAAGGCCAAATCCTAGCTCGGCTCGGCCCGTTAACACCCCTAGTTGGTGTAATCAATTAAATAGGGATAAATTGGTGTATGATTCTCGAATGAGGGCAAAATAGTTATTTTTTTATTAATAAGGAACAAAAGGGTAAAAAAGCCTTTAAAAATACCCTAAGCTTTACTACAATATATTATGAATATCCCATAACTACCCCCGAAAAAAAAATGTTTTTTCATATCACCAAAATTATAAAAAAAAATAGAAAAGACTTCTTTATGTGACTTAAAATCAGAAATACAAAAAAGCTTTAGTTTCCTTGTTCGTTTCTTCATTTTTTTTCATGTTCTTCAAATCTCCATAAATTGTAATGGAAGATTCAAGGATTTTCTATCCAAAAAGTCTTATTAGGCAAATCACTATGATTTCCTATTATTTCTTACTTCCTTTCCCTTTTGTCAAATTGAATTTCTTTTACTCATTTTCTTCTCCTTCACTAGATTGCAAATAAAAGCTTGAATGCAACATTTTATATTTAAGATTCCATGGATTTATCATCCCTAGATCCACCTTTTGAGCTTTTTATTTCCTATATCTTGGGAGTCTATCTGACGTACTAGATGTCTTTTCCAGGAATGAATTCATGTCCCTAACCATCCTGATTCTACCATCCCCAACCTCCACGATTTTGTTCAATCATTGGTTGAAGGCAACATAGTTCTCTGATATCAAATAATGTCGAAAACGCATAGAATAGTAGCTAAACAGAAAGTTGGGTTTGATAAAAGTAAAACTCTTTGTTTTCAATTATAGTTATCAAAATAACAAATATTTAACTTCCATAATAAGGTTGATGCACTTATAGTTGGCCATTGCATATGGCCCAACCATTGATTCAAGAGGCCTAGAGTTAACCAACCCAATAAATATGACCCAATTATTAAAAGAAATAGTAATTTGAAATATAACAAATTACGATCAAATTGAATTCCAAATGAAGCAGCAGATATGAGGCTCTTTGACCAAAGTAGAGTCTTTGACATTTTAATGTACCAAGTTGGTATCCGATTTTTGGTATTTACCAATAGGAGTCGTTTAGTTCCACAGTGTCGTGACCACCCTAGGGCACTCACATTTTTTTCCAGATGAGTGTCGCAACCCCCTGGGAAACTCACACGATTGTGCCAAGTGACATAATCCCGTTACCCTAGGCAGTCCTGTTATCATAAAACTTCAAAATGCCATAACTTTTGACTCGGGAATCCAAATCAGATGATTTTTTTATTTCACATAATTTTTTGAGATTTACATAATGACAGCTCATTTGGCATATTTTATCTCTCACAAAGATAGTTTGAATTTGTAACAATGGTACCATAATCACAAGAAAAAGACTACGAAGAAAATATGGGAGCAAAAATGGAGAACCGACAAAGCAGGGA
This sequence comes from Gastrolobium bilobum, assembly GCF_033153095.1. Classification (NCBI taxonomy): domain Eukaryota; kingdom Viridiplantae; phylum Streptophyta; class Magnoliopsida; order Fabales; family Fabaceae; genus Gastrolobium; species Gastrolobium bilobum. Next base: position 39,283 of record NW_026895184.1, on the reverse strand, counting down.
CGGACGATAACATGCTGGCCATGCTTGATGCCTCTGAAGCTATCATCTATCCCTGCTTTGTTCCTTCTTTCTCCATTTTTGCTTCAATTTTTTCTTCACCAAAACAAATTTTAAAGTTAATTATTGTCTCACACAGGTGCTGCTGCAACTCTAACAGAGATAAATTCAATTAATTAAAATCTCAACAAAACTGATTTAAAAATCGAGGAAGCTAAACAAATCAAGGGTTTCTACCTCTTCCCGCCAAAATTTGGCAAACATCATATGTTATTATCCTAACATATGCTTATGGATTAAAAACTCTTGTATTTGAACTATGTTTGTGAGAGATAAAATATATTAAATGAGGTGTCATTGCATAGATCTCAAAAAGTTATGTGAAATAAAAAAAATCATCTTATTTGGATTCCCAGGTCAAAAATTATAGCATTCTGAAGTTTTACGGTAATGGGATTGCCTAGGATAACAGAATTATGTCATTTGGCACAATCATGTGAGTTCCCCAGGGGGTCGCGACACTCACCTAAAAATGAGTATCTTATGGGGGGTCACGACACTCAGTGTCGATGGGGTCCCCGCGGGGCTAAACGACCCCAATTGGTAAATACTGAGAATCAAATACCATATAGAAAAATTAAAAGGGTAAAAAAAACCCTTTAGTCAAAGAGCCGCAGATGTGATTGTGATCACATTTGGCATTATTTGAGATCTAAGATTTGTGATTTATTAATTGGAATTATTTATTTAATTTTTTAAGTTAATTACCGTTATATTTGTTTTAGGAATATTTCTTATTGTTAGGATTTTAGATTTTAAATTTTGGATAAATTTGTAATTAGCCTATAAAAGAGTGTTTATGACCCTTATTTTTTTGTTATTTTGATAATTAGAAATTGAGAATCGAAGGGTTACTCTTTTATCGTATCCTAACTTTTTGTTTAGCCATTTTTGAATTTACGGTCATAGCCACCATCATTGCCACCGGTTCCACTATCATCTTTGCCACCACCATGATCCCACCAACTAAAAACAGCTCTTGTTTTCATACATTTTTAAAGCATATATTAATATAGAGAGAGGGAAGAAACGTGTATATTGAGTGTGAAAGCTTAAGAAGTACCCATCTTAATCAGTTAACTAGTCAAGATTAATTTTAATTAAAACTAGTCTTAACAACCCATATAAAATTAGTCCTGCATAATATATATCAAAAACTGAGAACTCTCATAATTGGAAAATCTGAATATTATTGAATAAACAAAGTTACTATTACAATTCACCACCCATGTATATATAGGTGACATAAAAATACATAGCTATTAAGAAACTCAGCTATTGAAGCTCAAAAGGAGCTAACAAGAAAATGAGCCTGATAGATAACAAACTAACTAACTTGCAATAACAGAAAATAACTATATTCTGTTATGATTTGTTTGGTGCATGTGTACTTAAGAAGCTACGTGAGCAGAAGCTGCACATGAGACATTAGCAGAATCACGTGGAGAATTATGCATATCAGATTATATTACCCTCCCCCCACCCACAAGATGGGCGCAGGATATCGATTAAGCCCAACTTGGACACCATAGAGCAGAAGCTGGATGCTGCCAATGGCTTGGTGAAAACATCAGCCAATTGGGCCAAAGAGGAAACTGGTAGAAGATGAACCAAACCAGAGGCAATCTTTTTATACGTAACATGACAATCCAGCTCAATATGTTTTGAGCGTTCATGAAATGTGGCATTATGAGCCAGATATATTGCGGATCGATTATCACAAAAGATGGATGCAGGCCTATTCCAGGGAAGCCCAAGATCATCGAACAAGAACTGAAGCCATAGCTCACACGAAACACATGCTAATGCCCGATACTCTGCCTCCGATTAAGAACGGGATACAGCAGATTGCTTCTTGGACTTCCAGGAAACTAAGGAGGACCCAATAAAAATGCAAAAACCAATAATTTAGCGTTGTGTGTCAGGGCAGCATGCCAGTTGTAACAGCCCGTTATATACCGGTAATGTTATCATTGCATATGGTATTAAGAGCAGTTACAATCATAGTAATTGAATTAATTAAATTACGGGTAAACTTTTTCTTTTTATTAAATCCTTAACTTTTAACATTAACCATTTCCATAATCAATTAAAACAACACCGAAATTGTAAATGCAAAACTCGCGGAAGCATAAAACTTATTCATTATAACCCCTCCAAATAATACCATTAACTCTAGGTTATAAAATGACACATTTTCAATTTTTGCACAGTGGGAATCGATTCCCAATAGCCAGGAATCGATTCCCAGCAACTACAGTAACAGACAGAAGCTTAATTTTTGCTCCCCTATTTTTAGGAATCGATTCCCAGCCTTCACAGTTGCTAAAAATCACGTGCTCTGTTTCAGGTAATCGATTCCCAACAGCAGGGAATCGATTCCCTGCTGTGAAATACCAGTTTTGACAGCTTTCTCACTTCACAAAGGATCCATAATTTCATTCCTAACACTTTAATACTTAATATAACCCATGTATCCTTACTAATGTATGCTCTAGACCTTTCCATCATGCATATTCATTATATAATGCATCAATTACAACATTTCCTAATTTCAAAGCCACTTAAACATCAAATGGTCACTTTACATCATAAACTCCAAATGCCTCAAAACACAAAATAAGTGGCCATGGACAAGTCTCGTGCTCACCAAGATGTCAATATAAACAAGAGGCATAAATATACATCAATTTAAAAAGACTTAGAATATAGTCATGAACACACAAAAGCATGGCAATATCAACATGCAATATGTTCATAACCTAAGTCCAAAATACTAAACACTATGCTATGTGCATCAAATGGGATCCTCCAATATGATATGCCCTCCATATGCACCTCATGCTCAACTCCTCCACTAAGCGGGCCTCTTGTCCGAAGATCCTCCATGCTCAACATAACCTAAAATAATGTCCCCAAACGCGGGGTGAGATATACAAATATATCTCAGTAAACCAAGGGTACTAGAGAATCACTCTACCCCATGGCTCACTCAATATGCATACAATGATCATCATATAAAATGCATAACATACAAAATCACAACGCTGGGCTCATATCCAAGAACATCCACAAAAGGATTCCGCTCAAGGACCCCATCATATAACTCACGGTAAGCTTCCTGGTGCCTCTCTCATGGACGAGACGACCCCATTGCAAAACCCAACTGGAACTCCTCATGAGCCCTATCCAGCGGAAGTCCCACGTTTGGATCATCCTGGTGCTGCACCCAGAGTCGACCCCACGGCAAAACCCGACCGAAATCTCCCAAAGGGATATCTCCAGCGGAAGTTCAAACCACATACATCTACTGGCCAGAGATCACGAAAATGTCACACAACATGCTCCAAGCATGTCACACAACATGCTCCAAGCATGTCACACAATCAAGCAGTGATGTATGAACATACAATTTATACAATGTCAAAGAGCACACAATCCAACCACTACCTTCCACTAGATGTGGTGGAACACAAGAGGGATAAAACCCAAGTACCAAGAGTTTACCTCAACTCCGTATGAAATGCTCCACATGTAAGCTCCAAGCTTATTCCACTTCTATTGGTTCCGTGAGAGGCAACCACCAATAGCTTCCTAGGGTCCAAGGGAATGATCTCCAACCAATGGTTCAACACAAAAGTCACCAAAAATTCTCCAAAATAACAATATTTTCGTGGCTGATTTTGGAGGATTTCTCCCTCTACAATGCTCCCCACAAGATGCACACTACATGAAAGTCATTTACAAGAGGTGGGGAACAACTTTGTAGTTGGGAGTTTCTCCTAAAAGTGTCTAGAAAAAAAGTTGTAAAATCAAAAGCTTCAAAACCCTTCCAATGGTGAAGAGCTCAACGGATGAAGGAGAAGGAGGAGAGAGAAAATTCAGAAATTGTGTCACACTTAGTCCATTTGTCACTTAAGTCACCTAAGTGGGTCCCACATGTCACTTACCTTTCCTAATTCACCTAATTTAACCCACAAATTTATAACCTACGTATTTTTCTCGTTCACGTCATATTTTTACTTCCTAGAATTACTGATCATATTTTCAGCTTATCGGTACAATTATACCGCAGTATTTTACACCAGTAAAATCACTATTCATCAAATTTTCCGAAACTTGCCTATCCACTCGATTTTTCGTTCTGAATCCATTTCCGGCATTATTTTTACCATTTGAGACCTCCTATTCAATTTTTCTTGCCTAGGGTTACGTGTTTGGTAAATTACCCATTTTACCCTTCTTATGCAATTTGACCCTAATATCAGAATTTTCACTAATCCTACCCTTTAATCCACATTTTCATACGTAAATATACATATACGAAATACAAGGTGTTATACCAGTCCGCATTGACAAAGCCTCGATATCACCAGAGGAAGAGAAGAAGAGACCAGTACCTAGAGCTCCTTTAATATATTGTAAAACCCGATAAGCAGCATCTAGATGAACATCAGAAGGCTGAGAGACAAACTGAGATAGTTGCTGCACAGCGAAATAGATATCAGGACGGGTTATAGTCAGGTACAACAAGCGACCAATGAGTCTACGATATATGAAGGCATCAGGTAGAGGAATGCCTTGAGTTCAACAAGGCTTTGTCGAAGAATCAATGAGAGATGAAACTAGTTTTGCAGCTAATAAACCAACATCCGATAGCAACTCAAGCGCATATTTGAACTGGTTTAGGACAATCCCACGTTAAGAACGAGCTACTTCAAGGCCCAAGAAGAAACGTAAGTTGCCGAGATCCTTTATCTTAAACTTGAGGTCAAGGAAAGCCTTAACACGTTCAATCTCAGCAAGGCTGTTACCTGAAAGGATAAATGATCAACGTATACGAGAAGGACTACGAAGGCCTTATCAGTGGAAAGCGTGAACATCGAATGATCTGCATTAGCTTGCTTGTAACAAATGCAGAGGAGGGAAATAGAGAGCTCAGCATACCACTAATAGCTAGCTTGCTTTAGCCCGTATAATGGCTTTTCAAGTTTACAAACTATAGATGAAGTAGAAACCAAAATTCATTGAGGTGGATGCATGCCTTTTCGTTAGATCTCTGTGCAAGAATGCATTGTTTACATGTAACTATTGAAGATGCCATCCCTTAATAGCAATAACAACAAGAAGAGTTTTGACAGTGGTCAGTTTAGCAACTGGGGAAAATGTATCAAAGTAGTCCACCCCCTCCATTTGAGTGAACCATTTGGCAACCAAGCATGCCTTATAGCATTCTGTTGATCCATTAGAATGATATTTGATTTTGAAGATCCACTTACATCCAATGGGTTGTTTTTCTTCGGGTAGGGGAACCATAGACCATGTCTTATTCTTTGCGACTGCAACAAGCTCAGCATCCATAGCTTTACGCCAGTGGTCATGTTTGATGGCTTGTGAATAAGTTTGAGGCTCGAAATATGCACAAGAGGTGAGACAAAAGTTTTTGTAGGATAGACAACAAGCAATATATGAAATAACATCGGACAAAGGATAAGAAATAGAAACACAAGATGTATAAGAATTCTTAGACGAACCTGAGAACGATGGTGGCTGCTGAGCAAAAGAAATACCATAGTGATAGTCCATTAGGTAGCGCAGAGCATTTCGAAGTCTAGAGGAACGTCGAGGGTTCTCTGAGGGAAGTAACTGTGTATCAGAAGATGTGGTTGTTTCCCTTTCATTGGTGATTTCAGGTAGAGGATCATCACATATGGAGTCTGCATTGGTGATTCCAGGTAGAGGATCATCATGTGTGGGCTCCATTCTGTTGGAAATGTTGGAGGGTTGAGTTGGTAAAGTATGACCATAGAGGTCAGGATCAAATGAAAGAAGTAGGTCAGGGGGTAAACTGTAGGTGGGAATGGTATCTTTGTTTTGAAAAGGGAATTGATCTTCATAGAAGATAAAATGGTGAGATACAAAAATGGCATGAGTGGAAATAAAAAAAACCTTTGGTCCCTTCTCTATATCCAATGAAAACAGCTTTTTGAGCCCTTGTAGAGAACTTCGTGCGAGCAGAGTGAAGGGTGGAAGCATAACATAGGCTTCCAAAAACTTGGAGATGCACAAGGGCAGGGGGCTTGTTATGTAATAATTTATAAGGAATTTTATCATTGGTGATTGGAGAGCATATGTGATTGATAAGATGAACAACATGACTTACTGCATAAGACCACAATATAACAGGTAGTGAGGCTTGAAAGAATATGGCTCTTGCTACATTAAGTTGATGCTAGTGTTTTCTGTTGATAGTGGCATTTTGTTGTGGCGTTTCAACGCAGCTAGTTTGATCTACCACTCCTTTTTGTAAAAAAAAAATCATTCATACGGAACTCAGTTCCATTTTTGCTACGAAAGGTTTTGATGGTGGTGTGATATTGAGTCTCAAAATAATCAAAGAGATGCTTGATGTGTTCCCTTGTTTCTACTTTACTTTTCATTAAAACAAGCCATGTAAAAGGTGAAAAATCATCAACAAGTGTTAGAAAATATTTTTGGCCATGAATAGATGGAGTGACAAATGGACCCCAAATGTCAACATGAACTACATCAAACACTTTGACACTTTTATTCTGACTATGATAAAAAGGGAGTAATTTTTGTTTTGCTAAATGACATGCATCGAATGGGTGTACATGACTTGAACTAATAAAGGGAAAAGTATATGACATTTTATGCAGAACTACATTTGAGACGTGCCCCAATCATCTATGCCATAAGGATGTGTTGTCTACTGAACTGGTGGACAACTTATTTGATACACAGTTTTATAAGGTACAATTTTGATATGCTCCTTTGTCATGGACTATCACATATAGGCCGTTCTGTTCCTCAGCAGTACCAATCATCGCTTGGCAGGGAACCTGTTTTATGAAACAAAAATGACCACTAAAGGTTAGAAAGAAATTGATAAAATTAACTAATTTAGTAATATATACCAAATTTGCACGTAACTCAGGGACAAATAGTACATCTGATAAAGTGGGTGTGGGTGAAAGAACTACTGAACCTGAATATGATGACATGACACTAAAACCATCAAGTAACATTATGGCTATAGGGGCAATTTTGTGAAGAGATGAAAAATTAGAAACTAAGTAAGATATATGGTCAGTGGCTCCAGTGTCAACAATCCATTGACCATGCAGTATACCTGGTGCATTTGTGTTAGAATGAGAAACATGTGAAAATTAGTAGTGTGTGTGGATTGGTTCACAGGGTTTTAGAGAAGTGATATGAGTTGCTGATACTACTCATAGGAGAATTGAGGAGTTATAGCATCAGGTTGTTGATTGTGCACATTCGGGGAGTTCTCATCTGAACCAGTATTAACCACATTGTTGCTGGTATGTTGAGTATCTGCATTTCTTGAACAAAAAACCCGGTGGATAACCATGCAATTGGTAGCAGGTTTCTATTATGTGGTTAGATCTACCACAATGCGTACAAATTCTATTTCCAGAAGCTCCTCGTCCTCTATTTCTTTTTCCACAGCCTCTGCCATATCTACCAAATGAATGATGGGAGCTTCCACGACCTCTGCCATTGCCTGCATTGTTATTGAAACCAACAAAAAGGTTGTGGATTAGTGTAAACTCCATCGTTTGTACCAAATCTGAACTGTCTTTCTTGCTGCACCACCATAGAGAAGGCTTTGTTGACATTTGGAAGGGGATCTATCATCATTATCTGAGATCTAACAACTGCATATTGATTATTGAGGCCTTTGAGGAAGTGGATCACATAATCTCTATCACGGTATGGTCGCATTTGCGTCATTGCTCCACAAGTGCATGGAGGAAGTCATTCACAAGAGGGGAGAGGTTTGAGATTCTCTAACTCATCCCATAATATTTTCATCTGAGTGAAAAATTCAGTCACAGTTCGTTCTCCTTGATGGATCTTGTAGATCTCTTGTTGGAGATCAGAGATACGGAAGACATCACTTTGTGCAAATCAATCAAGCAGATCGATCCATACATCACAAGCATTTTCAACCCATATGATCGACTTCACAATTGATTCAGAAATGGATCTGTGGATCCAAGACATCACCATTGTATTACATCTCTGCCACTGAGAATAGGTTGCATTATCAATTGGAGGAGGCACAATTGAGCCATCAATGAATTTGATCTTGTTCTTGGAGAGCAAAGCTACGCTCATTCCACGAGCCTAAGTGTGGTAGTTTTTACCTGTTAAGAGAGGAGAAACAAGAACCAAAAAAAGGATTCTCATTTGAATGTAAAAAAGTGGACTCGAAGGATTTGTATGAAAATCCATAAGAGGAGGGTTTGCATCTGCCATTGTTACTGATGAGAAGAAGATCTATGGAGGCAAAAGTACCAAAGCAATATTGTTCTGATACCATATCAAAAACTGAGAACTCTCATAATTGGAAAATCTAAATATTATTGAACGAACGAAGTTACTATTACAATTCACCACCCATGTATATATAGGTGACATAAAAATACATAGCCATCAAGAAACTCATCTATCAAAACTCAAAAGGAGCTAACAAGAAAAGGAGTCCAATAGATAACAAACTAACTAACTTGTAATAATAGATAACGGCTCTATTCTGTTATGATTCGTTTGGTGCATGTGTACTGAAGAAGCTAAATGAGCAGAAGCTGCACGCGAAATGTTTTTAGAATCACGGGGAGAATTGTGCATATCAAATTAATTTTAATCTTATTTTATTAGTCAAGATTAATTTTATTTAAAACTAATCTTAACAACCCATATAAAATTATTCCTGCACAATATACTTTTGTACCCTGACTCCAAAATCTATACAAATTATATTTCTACACCAACCCATCACGAATTGAAACTCGCGCAATCTCTCCTGATCTCTCCATTTTTACCAGTCTTAACCCCAACCCTTCCTAGCTTCCTCATGGCCGTAACAAAGGCCCCATTAAAATCACCAGGGCTGTTCGCAAAACCAACCACCGTAGACCGTGACTTCTTGTCCGTGAACAACACTTGGTCCGAATTCAGCAACCCTTCCCCTGAAACCAAGTTTTTGTAATACAAGTTATCAAAATTTGACGGCGTTTGGAAATCAAGAGCAACCGCTACGGTGGGGTCGGGGTTTCGAGGGCATTCAGCCATTAACTGTTTGGCAAAGTTAGAGTTCAAAGTAGGGTCCACAGAAGAGGAGTATAAACGGTTTGAAAACTGGTCGCAATGTGAGAAACCTATGGTGTGGGCCCCAGAGAGTGCAATCATATCCGTTTGGCTCAAACCGTGCTTTGAGAACATTGCGTTCAGTTCATTGAGATTGAAATCTGCTTTGGGAAGTTTTCCTTCGACATCTGATGCCTTAGAAATCAGCCCGTCTCTACGTCCAAGTTCTACTTTGTATGATGGGCCATTAAGCTGAAATAGTTGCACATAAACAAAATTAATATATCATAAACAAGTGGCACCATTTATTTAATTATTGTTGAAATTGTTGTTATTTGAATTCAATTAACATTATTAAATTAATATAAGGTAATATTAATGTAAATAAATTATACACTCGGTGTGCATCAAAATAAATTATGTGGGATTGAGGTGTACATTAGGATTTAATCACATGTGATGTTATAGTTGTGTGATTTAACTAGGATAAAAAATATTAGTACATATAAAAAATGGGTTTGCAACTTCTGTTGTTACTGCAGGAAGAAAAAAAAAATAGTGGGGTTCGTCATATATATATATATATATATATATATTTTTAAAGTAAACAAATTTTTATTTTTTGAATCAGCTGTAGGGGAAAATTTATGCAGCAACAGAAGAAGTATGTTTCTTTTAAAAAATATCATATAATATTAAAATTATATCTTAGAAGAATTTAGAGTATTCTAGATAATCTGATTTCCTTATTTCTATTAATTTTATTTTATCTATTTAGAATAAAACAGTATGATACATATTATATAAATATAAATATTATACAGTCTTCTCCATACTTCTTCCTCTATACTTATATCTCTATGATTTCAACAAATTATTATGAAAAATTGTTAAGAAAACACTTTTTGACTTTTTTAAAATATTTTTTATTATTAGATAAAAATTTATTTCCTAAAATAGAAAGTGAGTTGAGAATGAAATTTCTTTAACAATAAATTAGGTGTTGAAACAAAAAGTTACTAGTGTGCTAGTATCATTTGAAATGAAACAATTGATTTTGGATTTTGCTAATTATATAGTGTTAAATTCAAAATTGCTTACCAAGACAATAACATCTCTTGTAGCAAGTGCCAAAATGTCTGCGCATGAGACCACACCAGGGCATGAAGCTTCCACTGCTTGCTTTGCCTTTATCACAGTGTCAAACCCATCTCCAGCTAAGGAAAGATTGTCCGATGCATCCTTCTCTGCATCCCCATTTGGCGACGAAATCATCACCGAGGCATCACATCCCTACGTGATCACAATTCTTCATTAGATAGATAGATAGATATCGAAGTTAAAATTTTGCCTTTCTCCATAATGAAATTGAATGCGATTTTTAATTAATGTGTTTATGCGTGTTCATGTGGTTGTAGTTGGTCAAAAATTAACAACTCAACCAAGGATTTTTTTGTTTACCTCGTAGTCAATGTTTTTTTTCTTCTTCATAATCTAGGTTGGTAGCAAACACGTGTACTTGTGTGGTGACTGCTTCCAAGCATATTTATCATTATATTTGTGAGAGAAATATAAAAATTATTAGTATAGTATTATCCAATTGGCTTAAACTTTTTGATTGTCTCGTGGGTTCGATTCTTACTTTAATTAATAAATAAATAATTATTATAGAGTTTGTTTAGCACATATAGGTAGACTTATACATTATTCACTCTTCAAATTTAATGAATTTTTGTGTGAAGAGACGTGTTAGAGAAATACAAAAACTATTAATATAACCTCATTCAACAACTTAAACTTTTAAGTTGAATTGTTTCTTTTCAATATTATACAAAAATAATAAAATAGATAGTCACGAATACCATTCCAAACGCTTTATTGCAAATTTCTAAATGTTGACATTTACATAGGATTAAGAGGAATGAAAAAAGAAGAATAAGCCTCCGCCAGCCATAAAAGTCATGAAAGATATTTCAAAAGTTCAAATGCCTACATGAACGAAAAAAAAAAAAAAAAAAAAACAGAACAAGAATTAACAGAAGAAAACTATACTATGTAATAAAGTGCATTATATTTATCATGATATATACAATTTTAAATTTTTTTGCTTTATATAAAAACACTGAAAGATATATATCATATAGAAACATGTAAGTGAGGAAATAAAGATATATATATGAATTGAGGAACTTAAGGTACCTGAACAAAGCAATCATGGAAAAACAAACGCAGAGTTGCTTGTCCAGTGGTGATGGTCTGTGTGAACTTCGTGGTCACAGCCTGGGAGACTATGGATTCAACGTTTGGACAAGTTGAACTATAGAAATTCTCTGTTAATTGGCCTTCTCCTATAGATATAATCGTAAAAGCCATAAACGTAGCCATTAATACAATCCTCATCATGATCTCCATCTTCTTCTCTGCCTATAGCTATGCAAGTGTCTCCACAATTCTATTACCCTTCTATTTATACATGTATTCTCTTTCTTTCTTTTTGTGGTTGAGGAAGTGGCAGAGGAATCCGTGTCACTATACACTAAAAGAAAAAGAAAATTAAAATTAAAAAAAAAAAACAGAGAAGAGAATGAGACAAAGGTGATTAATTACTTGTTTACCCTCCAAACCATGTAATTTTTTTTAGTAGGTCCAAACCATGTAAATACGTATACTATAGCTGGAACCTGCCGTGGTCCATGCGCTGCGCGGGTCATTTTAACGTGTCAAAATTGGATATTGCTCTTCAAGTCATCATATTGGGTCTTGTTATGGTATTTACTCATATCTTAATGAATTAAAAATATTTTTTTATTGTATATTATTTCAATTAAACGACTCATATATTTCCTGCTTAATGAAGAAAGAAAAAATTGAGTTATATTTTTAATGAAGATATATGATAGAGAAATTAATAAATAAATATATATATTAAATTTAAAACTATAAAAATAACATTTAATATTATTCATCAAAACTTTATTACACAGATGTTGATTCGTAAATATAATAATAAAGTCAAACACGCTTTCTTAGTTAAATGTGTTTCTTTCTCTTTCTTCAATGCAAAGCTTTCTTGTCCTTTTTTTCATTAAATATTAAAACATTAAACAAGAATATCATATTTTAATATTTAACCTTATGATATATATATATATTTTTTGGGAACAACCTTATGATATTTTAAAATATTGATTGGTTGATATTTTTATACATCATATTTTGAAATTTGTGTGAAATTTAAAAAAATAAATCCTAATATCGATTGATTGATTGAAAAACTAACGTTTGATAATTTAAAAAATATTATCTAAAAAAGATACTATTGATTGGTAGTGGGAATTTGTCGTTATCATGGATCCCGTCAATCCTATAAGATTTAGCCACATTCCTGACGTTCTTATTTGCTAATATATAATACTTCTTACTATACAACAGCATGCACAACAATTTTGCTTGCCCAAGTCCAATTGATTCATTTGTTCTATTTAATTCTTCAATTTGCTAAAAATATGCTGGTTATGGTGGAGTCTAGAAAGATGTCTTTGCTTGCTTTCCTACTTGTCAATTTTTCAACATTTATATGAGGAAATTTTCCAAATCGTGTTTTAATTACATAGAATGTCATATTCCCCTCCATTAAGACAACCTCCTATAGTATTGTTTCTGCCACACGCAACTGATGTCTAAGATAAAAAAGAGTTATTTCTTATTTCTACACTACACCTTAATTCAAATGAGAACAAATAAATAAGTGATTAAGGCTCTGTTTGATTTTTGTTCTTCACAATAGTTTTTTAATTTTAAAAGCAAAAAAATTAAAAAACTTGTTTGGTATAAGTTTTCTATATTTGCTGTTCAAAAAACAACAACTGTTCTTTAGCTTTTAAAACAAAAAATAGAGTCTGTTTTTGTTCTCTATTTTTTACTTTTACTCTTAAAAGTGACAGGAGAACAATATTTCATTAATGCCATTCTGGTAATTATAATCAATCATATTTGTTTTCTTCTTTTTTTTTTTTTACAAAAACAGCTTTTATATGTTGTTTTATAAAATAATTTTAAAAATAAAAATATATTCAAACATACCCTAATATGTTGATAAATAAAAGTGTGTGAGGCCCATGTAAAAAGAAGAGAAAAATAAAATAAAATATGGGTGCCACACACTTTTATGTCTATAGAAAATAAAATTATCTTATATAACATAAAACACTAATCCTCAAAAAAATAAAGTACAGTTCAATATATATTTTGTAATCATTTTGCATTATTAGAATTGTATGACGTGCTCACTAACATCTGTGTTTAAAGAAAATGACACATTAATTTTTGTTATTTATGTTAGATTGGGTCATTATTTTTTATGATAATTATTGAAACCTACGTGTCAAGCTTCACAAACAGATTTACAAAAGTTTCGATCTTAATTAATTGTTTTTGTTTTACGTGGAATCGTTAGCTGCTACTTGATTATTTGGTTGAAAGCTCAAGTTGTAAATTTGCAACGGGACCGCCAATGGAACGCGTGCAATCTTATATTAATTTCTTTGCTAGTTACTATACGATTTTGACTCTTTAACCAATCTAGATGCATCCCGTGCAAGTGCATACCATGGCGTATTCAAAATTAAATTTTATATCATCACCTCTTATTGACTATTTAATTCAGATTAGGTGTGGAATTGATATTACCGTTTCTCGTTTTGCTTCTTTTTTTTTTTTAATTAGTCTATCCAGTTAGGTTGTATAGGTAGCATGCAGCCATCAAAGCCCATTCAAAGCAAGTACCACCATATATACTTAAACTTAATTAAGTTTTTATTTGGCTGTGAATGATCTTTCACTAAGTAACAACTTTTTTGGCATTAATTTTTGCAAACCCATACTCGTGACGGCTTGATTCCTTGGATGTTTTGAAACTTCACAAAGTTAATGGTGTGTTTGGTACAAGGATATCAAAAGGAGTACTGGTAAATTTTCTTTGGTAAACGTCAATAACCATATTTGGTAGAAGTAACAAAAATCAGTTCTCGAATATTCAAGATTTACTGGTAATTTGATTTACAAAGAAAAGTCACGGTTCAGATTACCAAAAATAATATGGTAATTCAGAATTTCGAGTAAAGAAAAAGCACAACAACAATTTTTGAAACAAACATATCCCAACACACATCAAAACCCAAACCCAATCTATCAATTACAAAAGTAAAAATAGTTTGGGATTATTTTTGTAAAATAACCTCATATTCCAAGTCATATTTCGTTCTAAACCAAACATGAAATGTGGGACTATATATCTCAACACGTCCCCTCACGCAAGAGCCCTTTAGGCTAGAAGCGTGGAAATTGCACAAGCCCATTTTTGGTTTACCTTTCTGTGCTTTTTTATTTTATTTTAATTCCTCTTTTTTAAAGCGGGGGAATGTGAGGCTCTGATACCATGTTAAGAACCTTGGGATACACCACCCCAAAAGCTAGCTCAAGGGGTGGAAGTGCCCAAGACCTTATAAAGGTCATATTAGTTACCCATCCATCAATGTGAGACTATATATCTCAACAGAACCAAACACATTTTTTGTAACATTCCGAGTAAACTCAATTTCTATTATATTTTCAATAATCGTGATTTCTGAATACCAAAAAATTTCTCTTGCACCAAACACACCCTAAGAGTATAGTGCTGGAAACTAATTTCTTATAATTGCTCTTTGCGAACAGTTTTTTTTTTTTTTTCTTATTCTTTTTGAAATGGTAATAAAACTTTTTATCCTTAAAAACAGCTTCATATACTTGCATACAAATATATAATTCAGAGTTGACTCGACTAGCTGAACAGTCCAACTCACAATTTATCCAATTTGAATTGATCAAAATCAACTAAATTGGCAATTCGTTTTTTAAATAATATCAATATTTTCAAATTTTATACATCTTCATTAATCTCAGGTTATTTACTATTATTATTATTATCATCTAAGAAGAGGTTATACTTATAAGTCATAGTGAGTGAAATATCCAAGCAGATTTTAACACCCAAAAAAAAAAAAAAAACTCAGAGATTTGACCAAGTATGGTGTGGCGGTCTTGTGCCAATGTTGGTTGGAGTGTGTTGTCTGGTCATGGACTAAAAGCTAAAAGCTACCGTTAACGAGGAACTCTTATTTAGAGTCTATTTGAATTAATTTTTTTAAGTTAATACTAAAAAAAAATTTGGTGCTTAAATGAAATTTTAACTTAAAAACTCTTTGGCTTTTGACTTCTTTTTCATTATAAAAAAAATTCTTTTTATTAAAAGAGCTTTAATAAAAATATATTTGGTCTAACTTCTTCTTATAACAAAAGAAGAAACTAAAAAAAAAAACATTCAAACAAGTATTTAGGAGGCGTTTAGTATAGGAGAAATATTTTTTTATCCGAAAATCACGATTTTTAAGAATATGGTGAGAAAGTGAATTTCACGTGAATATTATCAAAAAATTGTTTGGTAGATAAAATATTTTCGGGAATGTTAGATCAATTTTTCTGATGCTATGTTTGGTTAATTGTAAAATAGTGCCGGGAATGTGGAGCCATTTTACAAAATTAACCCGTAAACCAAAAAAAAAAAAATTACACACAAATTTGTCACCTTGTTCGAATTCAATTTCCAGAAATCTGAGAAAATTCGAGCTTCATTGATTTACGAATATTGGGGTCACTGTTCTTGCCAAAACATTCCCAAAATAATTACGAGGCAGAGGTTGATTCAGTCTAGTAAGAATATCAGCATTGAACAGAACCAGAGTTGGTTGATTGTCACCAAGTTCATGAGCCTTAGATGCACATCTCCATATATGTGCAGCAATAGCTTTATGCTATATGGTCTTGCATCCACACGAAAAATAACTTTTCCCTTTTAATTTTTTTTTAAAAAAAAATAATAATTCATAAAAAGTCTTTTTTTCAAAAGCTCATCAAAATAGGTCCTTGGTGGTTTGTAGTTGGGTGGAGATTTGATGCAACAAAGGGTTCTGCTTGAGTGTTAAGAATAGAAATTTAGAGAGGATGGTTTTGATCTTTATTTAGGTTTATTTGTCATAAAAAATGAAAAATGTTTATGAAAAAGTGAGTACTTTTTATGAGCAATTCTCTTAAAGTTGAAGTGTGACCCAAAATATTGCATTAAAACAACTTGAATAAAGAGAACAATGAGGATTTGGTTGGATTTTCCCACCTCAGAAAAAATGGTGAGTGGGGAGGAAAAAGAAAAATCATAGTTGGAGAGGAGATGGGATCCATATGTTGGACTCTTCATCAATGATGTGGATCCACATGTATAATAAATAACATTACAAAGGTGATATAGATCTTCGTTTGTCTCATTATCAATTTTTCATTTAGATAATGCTTAATAATCAAATCCACCCACATTTCAAAACACAAGGACACTAATCAAACAAAATTTAATGGGAAATCACAATCAAATAGTGACATATTTACATGGACCAAAAATATATTTAAATTAAAACAAAAAATAGGAATTATATGTATTATTTACAAAGTTCCAATCAACATGCTTATATATTTTTGGCACAGAATGTGTATAAATTACGTTTAGCAAATTGCTCTGGGAAGGAAAGAAAGAAAGGAATGAGACATAGATAAAAGAAACTACCAAATGGGCTTCACTGTAATTTCGAGAAAAAA
This sequence comes from Gastrolobium bilobum, assembly GCF_033153095.1. Lineage (NCBI taxonomy): Eukaryota > Viridiplantae > Streptophyta > Magnoliopsida > Fabales > Fabaceae > Gastrolobium > Gastrolobium bilobum. The sequence continues at coordinate 22,405 of NW_026895184.1, read as the reverse complement.
TACAGAGCTGTCAAAAAAAGCCCTAAGTCCGTGGTTCACCCCTCCAACCCTCATTTCCAGGCCCTTTTTTTTAGCCCTCACGTGATTGGGGTTATTTTTTACCCTCACCCCAATAACCCTCATTAGTCATTCCTTTTGGGTTATGAAGGGGTCAACCGCGGGCTACCCATTTTTTATCATAACCTAATTTCCTAATTTTACTTTCTGGTCTTCATGCGATTTTGCTTTTATTTCTTCAAGAATTGAACGTTCTTCTTCAACCGATATTTTTTTTCTTGTTCTTCACATAGGCTGTTCGATTGCTCTTCTGACAGAGAGATTTTTGATTCTGAATGGAGTTTACTTGATTCAGAAGCTGTGGTAACATGTGAGCTTCTTCTTCTAACTTTGAAATTTCATCTGGGTCTTTTTTCCTTTTCAATTTAAATTGTGCTATCTGTGCTATCGAGTAACTTTAGGACTTCTTGTTTGAATTTTTCTTTGATTTTGCAAATGTTGTGCAAATGAGAATAATGTTATCTTTTTGTATTCTTCCCTCACCATTGATTTGAATTTAGATTATTGAGTTCCTTTCACGTTAGCTTATATCACAAAAGGTTTTTGTCTATAGTTATTTGTACTTGTCTCCCTTGATGTTTGCCACAATGCCCTGTGTGTATAAAGAAGGTAAACATGTTATAAAGCAACGAAGGAAATGGTTAACCTATTTTAGCACTCTGAGGATATCACTGAGGACCCTGTTTATTAATTGTCTCCTATCAGCATCATCTTGAATCTCGTGATTTTGTTGCTGAGTTGAGATAAGCTCGTTAAGGTAGTCTCTTTGGCGCAACATCCAACCTTGGAGAAATGCCTCAAATGAAGCAGCATTTGCATTATTAGTCATCTACGTATTCAGGGGTGAGAAACAGAGAGTAAGATGGTGAAGGAAAATGGAGAATATGGTATGGTGGGTGGTGATTAGAGCATGTGATTCAATAGGGTTGTTGGGAAAGTGAGTTTTGTTCAAAAGGGTATGTGAAATTATTGTTTTTCTTAGTGTTGAAGCATTGTTTGGATGGTGGTTGGAAGAGAAGCCTAATGGCGAAAACAGAGTCATTTGGAGCAAAACAGAGTTGAGCAGTGTTAAAGTTAGGAAATCAGAGATAATAGAAATATTGGTGAGGGGTTTGGTTTCGGTGCAATTTGTCGCCGCATGCTTCTTTTTGAGGAAAGTGTTAATGCTAAAAAAAAATTATGTGAAATAGAAAATGGGGTAAGGGGGGATGAACTGCAGTTGAGGATTTTGATGAGTTAGTTGTGGGGTTGGCTCTTCATGTGAAGTGCTCAATTATGATGGGGTATTAGGGATTTGGGTTTTTTGATGCATGCTTGGTAATGGGATTAATCGGTTGACATGGTGACACATGCAAATGGCATGCTACCTTAAGTTGCTGTCTTTGTTTACACTGTTAGTTATTCCACACACTGAGGCCATCACCTTGACTCAAAACCAGGACATGGTGTGCTATATTTGGTGACGAACTTGGAGACCCAAATACTCCTTCCCCTTCAATTACATAAACAAAGGAATTCCATGACTCTTGAATACTTTGATGCAACACAGCTCCTGGCATCATTGAGAAATCAAGGAACATGGATGGAGTTCTTGTGTACACATGAGAAAGAACTCCCATTGCTTCTCCTGCTATTACTCTCACTTCAACCCCATCTTTTTCTGCTCCCGGTATGTTCTCACTCGGAAGTTCTTGATAATTAGGTTCAATCCTGATTCAAAAGTCCAACAAATTAAAAATAAAAATAAAATGTCAAATAGTCATCAAACACAGCAATTAGAAAATCTTTGGTTAATGGGATAAGATATCTATATTACATTTTGTCATTGGATGATAAATTGATCCAAAGCTGCAATCCCTTGTTGCTTGCTTCTGCTGGCATTTCAGAGTGAATTATTCCTCTGCCTGCGGTCATCCACTGCACATGATGATGTAACAGTCCATTTTGAAGCTAAAGCAAAAGAGTTAACTGAAATTTTGAAAGAGCAGTACTATCCATGGTTTGCGCAGTATATGGTTATGAAAAGGTTAGCATACCTCATAAATCAGATCATGTGATTGCTTACTAAAATTATATCCATGCAGATATATGTGCATGGACATACTGTGCTGATAGTGAGTATCCTTGGGGTTTTTATTTTTTACTGATTAAGTGCAGCAGGATACTTCAAAATGGACTGTTGGGGTAAAAGATGGAATTTAAAAATATGGGTTACTTAAACAGATTTTAGAAACTCAGAAGTTTGGTTTTGTATCACTTTTAAGTTCTGCTGTACTGGAAAGGTAATGAGAGTGTAGCTAGGTAATAAAGTCACTTTTGTATGATTGTATTATGAATTGTATTGAATTCATAGATACTGTCGGTGTACTCGATTTGCACTATGAGATAAACTGAACCAAGGGTAAATAACTGACCTGTTGACTCAGCTTAAGCATGGAATAAGTAGTACCAGATGAACCAACATTAATACTTCTCTCCATCTCTCTATTGAATTTTATGAAAGTGTGAGCTGAAGAATAAAAGTTGAGATAGATCTGGAAATCACTTAAAAACAGGATACAGGAGGGAGTTGCTTGGGGATAATGGAGGATGTTTCATATTTACTTGGTTTGTGCATGGATACTAAATCCTTTCTTTTCTATGATGGTATAAGAGTGCTTAAAGCAGATGTCCTTTCCCTCCCTTTCTCCCTTTTTGTTGTATTTGTTATCATAATTTTAATCCTTAGATAAATAAAATAAATTAGTTTTAACGCTTCCGTTAATTTAATCCTACCTTTTTTGGGCAAGTGCTAATTGAATAAATTAATTGAACCTATATAGCGGCTGCTTTGTGGCATAGCAATTAATTAGATCTTGCTTTTTCAAATTCATTATTAATATAAGCAGTTTATTAGGTAGATTAGAATCGCAAAAATTAGATCCCCCTGTAACTCATTAAACCATGTAGAATGACGTAGCTGCATCCAGCAATGCGTGTAATGTGCTGATTTCTTATCCCGCAGCTCATAGGCTACTTTCAACCTATGAACATTATTATGCAGAAAATAGGGTGTAATGTGAACGTTGTGGCCATGTTGATTGTACAAATTTGCAAACTAGCTTGTAGCTGAAGATTAAAACATGAAGATAATGTCATATATTTAATTTTCCGCTATAATAAGCATATCTCTCTCCCGCCCAGGTGATTGCTCCAACTCATAATTATATTTGATTTCTCTTATACCATTTGATACTCAACTTTTTGGTAGAGCGAGCATTGAGCCAAATTTTCATGACTTGTACCTGAAATTCCTGGATAAAGTTAATTCCAAGGCTTTAAACAAAGAGATTGTCCAGGCAACTTATGAAAATTGCAAGGTTTGAGCCTTGTTATTGTTCCCTGCTTGATTAAAGTAAAGGTGTTCAAATAATTTGAAATAATTATTGGTGTTTGTATAATCTTCAGGTTCTTTTAGGATCAGAGCTCATATCTAGGGAGCTGGCTTGGGAAGTTAACAATTGGCCGGAACCAAGTTCTGAGGGCTCGTGAAATAGACCCAAAATCTTTGATTATAGAGGTAATTTTCAAATTGATTGTATTTTTTAGCTGGTGTTTAAATATATAAAAGCAAGATATATATTTAAGGCAGTTATCGGTTAACCTTGTAAAAATTTATCAATGGGATGGAAAGTGTTCAGTATTATGCCATACTTGGACACCTCTCTGGATTTAAACTTTGGTTTGGTTGCCTCTCGCTGTAAACAGAAACTTGCTTTTATATTTAAAGAAAATCTCGTCCAATGAATAGTGGAGAAACATGTGCTGGATCCACCCTCCAAGCAATTTCAATTAGAATATTGACAAAAGCCACCATGCACTTTAACATACATCAGTGCATATGTCACGGTATTATTCCCGAATCATGATGAAAGTTTGGTGACCTAAATTATACTATATCTCCGATAAGTGTCTCTTGATTTTCCTTCACCTTCCCTTTTTATTTTATGTTGTAACAATTTAAAATTACAATTGCCGTTGTGATTGCTTTTCGATTACTGAAATTGTATAAAGTTATGGACGAATGCGGCTATAGTGGTGATGCATCTGTAAGGAATTTTCAAACCACAATATTGAGTTCACAATTTTATAATTGCAATTGCGGACTGCAATTTAAAGCCATGAAACTAAACATTTATCTTGGGAATAAAAAAAAAAAAAGAGAGAGAGGAGGAAAAACTGTACAATTATCACGATAAAAAATGAACATTGCATATACAGTGCAGAGTTATATTTTCTTCTTTTACACCTTATTTTAATATCTTATTTTACACCTAATATTTTCTTCTTTCATTTTACACTCATTTTGTTGGTAAATTTTGAAATACTTAATGTGATTTTTCTTCAGGCATTCCCAATATGCTTAATGTGATATCAAATTTCCCATTTATGGTTATTGGTATACTTGGGCTTATGCTTTGCCATCGTAGAAACTATTTTAAGTTCATGTATTTTCATTTTGTCACCATCAGTTCCTTTAGCTTATGTGATTGTTGTTAATTATACAATTCAATTTTGTGTCAACAGTTTTCAAGGTGAGCGAGCTATGGGCTTGGTCGCTTGGACATGCTTTTAGTTGGTGTGGCTTCAGTTACTTTTGGGTCTTCATATTTTGATGTAGAGAATTATGTGATGTAATTTACATTGTTGATATATATATGTGTATGTAGACTGTTGCCTTGGTTGGAGAAAGTGGAAGTGGAAAAACAACAATTATCAGCCTCTTAGAGAGATTTTATGACCCTGCAATTAAGCTAATTCTGATTAAGTATTTAGCTTTGTTGTTACATACATTATGTTTATAGTTGTATCTTCTGAATGATTGATCATATTATAATTTTCTCAAAATAGTTGCCCATAATTTTTTTGCAAAATGCTTAATTGCTAAATGCATTGTACAGTATTGTTCATTGGGTGTATACTTTTGATTTGCAGCTGTAATTGCTTAATTGTTCAGTCTGAAAAATAAATTTTTTTAGCCCGCGGGCTAGCCCTAACCCATTGGGTTATATGATTTTTTGGCTCGTGTGGGTTGTTTAATATGTGGGCTTTTTGGCCATGGCCCACGTGGGCACGGGCCGGGGTGGGCCGTTTTGACAGCTCTAAAAAAATGTACAAGGCCCAAACTAATGAGTCCGAAAGAAACGGGTGACCCGAAAACCCGGGACTTTGATTGTTCTAAGTTCCGATTCAAAAATTAAAACTTTAAGCAAAACACTTTTTTCTCATTTAGTTCTCACTGATTGAAGAGTGAAGGTGGCGATGGAGGTGGAGCAGAATCTGCAACCCCTATTTCCCTATTGGAAGCCGCTTCTTCGAAGATTCCGACCTGATTCTCCTTTCTTCGCTCCGGGAAACCTCGAACGTGAACTTCTTGCTAAACAGGTTTTATTTTTATTTATTTTTTATTGTTTGGTGCTAGAGTTGTTTAAGTTTTTCTTTTTTTGACTGTTTGATTAATGATTATAAATACTTGAATGGCTGAATTTTGAAGTGGGAATTGTTATTTACCCTTTTGTGTTTCAAAGGTTGCATTGGAATTAACAGAAAAGAAGGAACAGCCTGAGAATTGGATACAAGAGGATGGAAGGTACTTGATTAAAGCATTAATGCTTGTATATGATTTTCAAATTTTGGGCTTAAAGTTTGATACCTAGACAAACCCAAAAAAATTATGTAACATATATGATATGTGATGGATTGTTATTTGTAGTTCTCTAACTGTAGTTATATGTTATTCTACTTGTTCCTCTGTGAAAGATCTTCCTTATAATTGTAGTTAATTTCTTCCTTTACATTTATATGGATAATCACAATTTTGTTGGTATTATACTCAAGGCCTTACTTTTCATTTAGGAATATGTGTTTTCCATGAAGGTGATGTTTAACTTTAAACGAAAGTTGATGAAATGGCAGTGTGTGTGACTCATTTCAAAGCTACCCTTTTTGTGCAGGGAAGTCTTTTGTCCCATTGTTGGTTGTGGAGCACGCTTGACTTCAATGGAGGACTTTGAAGATCACTATAATGCAAGGCATACTGCATCCTGTTCTGTGTGTTCCAGAGTCTACCCAACATCGCGTCTGCTCAGCATACATGTTTCTGAAGTGCATGATTCTTTCTTTCAGGCAAAAGTTGCACGTGGCTATGATGTGGTAAGTTGTTTATACGTATAAACATGATTCATTGTGGTATAATGAAATGATTTCTTATGGTATTGCATCTATCCTACACTTTAATTCTTTGTTAAAGAATCAACTAGTTTTATGTTTGTTCCCTTCTTCAGTGTTATATGTTCACTTTTGTTTCTTCAAGTTTCTTTAATAAAGTAACCCCCTTCTCTTTTTTCTTACATAAATTTATAATCTTACAAGTTGTCAACAGGAAAACTTCATTTACAATTTGGTTATTTTAAATACTGTTTAAACTTTTTTGTGCTTTCGTACATGTTTTTGGTCTTTTATCTCATTTTTAGACCTCATAGATTAGCCCGTTATCTTTTTTGCATCCGCATATTTAATTTCTCTTTTAGAGGACCATCTCGTTAATATGATCCTTATGTCTTTGTCATATAGTATGAATGCTTAGTGGAAGGGTGTGGTTTGAAATTCAAAAGCTACAAAAGTAGGCAGCAGCATCTGGTTGACAAGCATAAATTCCCTGCCTCATTTGAGTTTTGTAAGAAGGCTCGGCCTTCAAAGAAACACAGGCTGAAGTCGCATCGAAAACAAGCTGCTCATAAGGATGATGTTTCAGGATTGATGGAAGTGGAAAATGCACCCATAGATGACCTTGTTTCAGCTGTCTCTAAATTGAGCACTTCTGATTCCACTCCTTCATCTATCAGCTTTGGGCGCCGCCACAAAGGCTTGTCATTTGTCCCTCGAGCTGTTCAGCGTGGAAGTGGATCAAACTCAGCATCGTCCATGACAAATTGATAATAAGCTTGCACTCAAACCAATCTGCATGCTTAATTGCTAAATAATGAATCTTCAAATGCTGCCCCATTATGAAATCCCTGTGGATGTCTTCTGTTCAAAGGTTGAAGAAGCTGAATATGTTGAAGATTGGTAAATATAATCATGCTGGAGGATGTTACAGCATGTTAGTATTATCTTTTTGTGCTCCCACTTGGGGCCCTAAGTTTTCCTAACATAGGCAATGTGCCCATGCGAATATCTCTGACACATGATGTGGAGATTTTGAGCTCCTGTTTAGTTTGATATTGTAATGTTAACTTCTCACCTCTTTACTGAAGAGCCACTTTGTGATTAGAGTTGAAAGAAATCACTCTTACAGCTTGTCATATCATTGTAGCTTCGAATGAACATCAAGTTTGCAAACGGTGATGGCTTCCTATTTACAAGTATTGTCATTTGTACTCTTGTTAACTTTAGTGATTACTGAATAGCACCCGTATAGGGATCTGAGATTTTTACTTTTTTCGTTTAATTTTTCTTGTTCTTTCCACCGCTGCATTTCGAGTTGATAATTTATTTCTTTCATGGGATTTTAGATTTCTTCGGTAAGTTAGTTTTCAAAATCCTATGCGTGTTATTATTATTATCAAAGTTGAAGAAATGCGTACTTTTTCCACCATCGTTATTTGTCTATTTGTTTCATGGGCTTGGGAAAACTGAAGAATGAAGACACAAGCATTTCATCAGAATTTTAATTCATAAAGCTTTTATTTGGTTGATTTTGTATGGGTAATTCATGCCTTTGCTTCTTCAGCGAAAATTCTCTTGGATTTTTGAATGAATGTTAAGGGTCCTTAAACCTGTTCTACTATCTTGGACTTTAAGGGTCCTTAACATGTTTTGAGATTGCTTTGAGGATTTTTTTTTATCTTGTTCATCATCTGTTGGATTAAATGTTTGAAATATTAGATTACTTGATTGTTGCATGTCTACAGGGATGAGTAGGGTCTTTTATAACTGGGTATGGAAATTTGCTTGCTGTGCTCGCAAACTATTTGATAAAATGGCAAGATCATTCTTTATTAATTCTTTCTTAGAGTTGATAAGTTGTGAATATGTTTAATCCTCTGCTTGGAATTTTTTTAATTCACACCCTCTGCAATTTCATCAAACTATTTGTTTCACTTGCTGCTTGTGCCAGTGGATAAGGGATTATGGACAGCAACCCCATTTCATACATGATTTTCTTTTTAATTTGCATTATAAATGTGTCATGTGTGGCATATAATTGGGATAAGGAATCTTTAAGTATAGATGAAAAGCTTCCTCTGACATACATAAATAAAGACCACTTTCTTATGTGTTTTGCCTGTGCATATGCCTTAAAGTCAAAGTAATGTAATCTTTTACTCTAGAATCTTGAGTTTGAGGACTACATCTATTAGTAATTACATAGTCAAGTAATGTACATTTTCTTTTCGGGTTTTTTAGTGTGTAGAAAATGTCATGTCAGCCATTTCATATGATACATGTGGCAATCTATTTCCAACTCACCCAATGCATGCTGTGCACATATCAAACAAACTCCTTCTCACACACCCTACATGGACGCCACCTACACCCACATGAGTCGTGATGACACCTTGCATCCCCTTGTTGATTCTCAGCCTGCACCTTGACAACACTTGCCCATTTTCAAACATAATACTCATATCTCTTTCCCCAATATGCTCTCAACCGAAGCTCACTCTCCCATTTTCACATTATGCAGTTTTCTTTCTCTTTAGCCGAGGCATATACCCTATCACCATCTCCATCAATTCTCTATTTTTATTTTTTTTTGTACACATAAGACTTCCCCATAATCTAATCCTGCAATGCTCTAGGATAGTCTCCCCTCCTCATGTCCGAAGCAAGCTGACTTCTTAGGGTATTTACAACCACCTCCTAACAACCTCACATGCAGGTTGTCCCTCTTCTCTACTCCTAGCCACGGGTCTTCACAAGAAAGGAGGAGATCCTTAACTCTTATTAGAAGTGTCTGGAAAGATAACCAAATATCATTACCGGGAAGCCATTTGGTTAACCATAAATTGAAAGGTAAGCCACATTTTATAAATATCCTTCCCATCTTCGAGTATAGTTTAGCCTGTTATCTTTTTTGCATCCACTATTTAATTTCTCTTTTAGAGGACCATTATCGTTAATATGATCCCCTCATGTCTTTGTCATATAGGATGCATGCTTAGTGGTAGGGTGTGGTTTGAAATTCAAAAGCTACAAAAGTAGGCAGCAGCATCTTGTTGACAAGCATAAATTCCCTACCTCATTTGAGTTTTGTAAGAAGGCTCGGCCTTCAAAGAAACACAGACTGAAGTTGCAACGCAAACAAGCTACTCATGAGGAGGATGCTTCAGAATTGATGGAAGTGGAAAATGCACCCATAGATGACCTTGTTTCAGCAGTCTCTAAATTCAGCAGTCATTTGTCCCTCGAGCTGTTCAGAGTGGAAGTGGATCAAACTAATCACCGTCTATCACAAATAGATAATAAGCTTCCACTTAAACCAATCTTCATTCTTAATTGCTAAATAATCAATCTTCAGATGTGGATGTCTTCTGTTCAAAGGTTGAAGAAGCTGAATATGTTGAAGATTGGTAGATAGAATCATGCAAGAGGATGTTACATCATGTTAGTATTATCTTTTTGTGCTCCCACTTGGGGCCCTAAGTTTTCCTAACATATGCAATGTGTCCATGCGAAAATATCTGACACATTATGTGGAGATTTTGAGCTCATGTTTAATTTGATATTGTTATGTTAACTTCTCACCTCTTTACTTAAGAGCCACTTTGTGATTAGAGTTGAAAGAAATCACTCTTGCAGCTTGTCATATGATTGTAGCTTCGAATGAACATCAAGTTTGCAAATGGTGATGGCTTCCTATTTACAAGTATTTTCATTTGTACTCTTGTTAACTTTAGTTTTATGTTGAAATGCAGCAAGTTATTTTGGTTAATTTTCCTGCTTTTTGCACACAAGTTTTAAGATCCCTTGGGAAATTGTACTCATGTTTGCATTTTTTTAACTTCATTTCATGTGTGAGCCCAAGACTCGATGTTCTCTACGACTAGCAATTGCTGATTTTCGAAATTCCTCTACAAACAAGCAAGCAGTCAAACAGTGCATTTTTTTTGTTAAAATCAAACATTATCCTTGATATAGAATGAATAATCTAGTGAAGAAGATTTATAAATGAAAATAAGTGTATTACAAAACAGTGACAGTTGTTGACTGAAAATTTGGAGGCCACTAACCATAGTGATTTACTCAAAATTCATAATTAATCATACATTATCTCCTATAATTTTCAAAATATTATATTAATTCAAAGTAAAAATAACATATATGAAATAAAAAAGTATGTCTCTTTTTAAGGACTTAAAATCATAAACAACTCAATAGGCTAAAATTCTCAGCTACTTTTTTTAATATGCAGCAAATTTAATTTTAAATTTAAATTACATTTAGCCTGTGCAATGAAAAGCACAAATAATTTTATAGAATTGCCCACATAACATGAATCAAATGGCTATACAAAATAGTCATGGTAAGATAAACATAGCTTAAATCCATGTAAAATTAAATTATATAATTCATCCATCATAATTTTTACAACTTAAAATCCGTAATAAATTTAAGTAGTCTCACTGTAAATGAACATAAAAAATAATACTTGCTAATGTGTTGGTGATTTGTGTATTATCATCATCTTCTTGCATTCAATGAGGGAGTCAGGCTCATTTAAAATATCCCACCACAATTACATACTTGAGATTCGGACAAGACATCTGACCAAGGTAAATGTGATGCTAACTACTAAACCACAACACTTTTGTTACCTTATTATTTCTTTTTTCAAATTTATTATATATGTTTAATTAAATTTAGTTCAATTGATAAAACCAACGGCCATTAACCCAATGCTTTGACCGAGTCGAAACCTGTTCATGTTTAATAAAATTGGTTTAAATTCAATATTTAAAAAATATTTTAGTTTTCTTTAAGTCAAAATATTAACGTAAAAAATTAGTATTTTATTTTCTTTGTTTTCTTTTTCTTTTTAAACTAAAATTTAAATACCTAATAAATTAATTACGTGCTTTGGGGAAAGCGATTTTTCTCTGGTCCCCAAAGAATTTGTTTTGGCCATGATTTGAACCCCCTAATAAAAGCAAACTCTTGGGCACTCAGTTATCAACTGTGCTACCCTTAAGAGCCGTGCTCCGAGAATAATATGGTTAGAGGAGGCTGTGTGGGAACATTTCTAGATTATTTATAATAAAAAATAAAAAGTTATTTTTTTAAACAAAATAACTTTGAAAAATCATTCTGGCGCTTTTGAAAAATCACATGTTCTTAACCTTTCTTTCTTTAATGAATAATTTCCTTAACGAATGTTTAAAGTTCTTTATTTTTACCTTAATTTTTTCCCAGGATTTTTTTTTTTTTTTTGAAAATGAGGGATATACGTAAAAAAAAGGTTACATAATCTTGGGCTTATAAACGGACATCATATCTCTGCTCCACGAACAATCTAGCTCTAACTCTAAGCAAGTGGATCACGTCTTCAGGAGCAAGATTGCATCTTGGGAACAAGGAGCATGTTGTTAGATAGATGCCTTTGAGTTCTCCTCGCAAAATTCATTGGTTAGAAGGTGATTTACCTTCTCCGACTCTTCCAATTCCAACAATAGGTAGGCAGAGATTTTACTGAGAAAATGCCGTCACTTCACTTGTTTCTCCCCCAAGTCATCATATCTTCATCGTTCTGAGAGGTGGGAGCCATAATGTTTGCTATGGCTTCACATGACTTATCTGATACAAATTGGGTGATCAAATTCCAGTTCCAATCACCATTATCATTCACCAACTTGTTCACTGTCCAGTTGCACATTTTCCTTCGGCATTTTAATAGCATCTTTTGGTTGAATGCAGACGTTGTTGATAAGCCAACGATCCTGCCAAAACCTGGTATTGGTCCCAACACCCAGTTGGATCCTCGCAGTTTTTATGTAGCAGTTTTTACATATCTTTACAATGCATAGAGTCAGTGGCGGACCCAGGAAAAAAAATTTATGTCCGCACAATCAGTGGCGGGGTTCGGGGGCAGCGCCCCCGAATTTTTTTTTTATATAAAAGTTTAAATTAACGCTTGAACCCGCTCATAATCTAGTTGCTTCCATAACAAGCTGCAGACAATAGTTTGACCAATTATTTTCCCCCTAAATCTTATCAATCCTTCAAAACAAATATGAGAATATACTCCAGTACATCCATACATCATCATTCTATTTTGGGATATGTTATTTTACCTAACATTTTTCTGCCTACCTTTGCCTACCACTCTCCAATACCGTTAGATCAAAATCTCAAGAAGAGAGAAAAAGATAAATGTTAGTTAAGATTCTGATCTAACGGTGTTGGAGGGTGGTAGGTAGAGGTAGGCAAAAAAATGGTAAGTAGAATAACCTATCCCTTCTATTTTATAGTGGTGAATAAAAAAGTTAACACTACCTATACAGAAGTAAAACAAAATCACAGTGAAGGTCTCGTCTCTAGATATTAACTTATTTGAGAATGTCAGACCTACAATCAATCATCTCTTTTTATAAAAATAAAAAAGGAAACAAAGGATGAAGAGAACGTGGAAATGAGTACGTGACAAGGGAGGAAGAATAAGTTTTCTTTCTAATCAATGTGCGTTGTTGCGTTGTTTTAATCATCTTCGTACGTTGTTACGTTGCTAACTAATATAAGAATAAATATCATTTTTGGTCCCTAAAAAAAATTTGGTCCTCACTTTAGTCCATTATAAAAAAAAAATTAGTCACCTGATCCCTATGGACCCACTTTGGTCTTTCTGTGGGACTAGTGTAGGTCTTTTTTGAATTTATGATGGACCACGATTTTAATTAAATTGATCTACTTTAAATTTTTTAAGGACCTCGAGACTAATTTTTTTTTGTAAAGGACTAAATTGAGAATCATGTTTTTTGTTAGGGACTTAAAAAATTATTTACTCCTAATATATATATTGAATCAAGAGACAAATAACAATCTACAAAAAAAAAAAAAAAAAAATTAAAATCAAAAAGTTTATGACCGCACTTGCGGGCATTTGCCCGCAAGTGGGTCCGCCAATGCATAGAGTGCTTATACTTTTTTTTTTACAGTAAATACTATTTTTGCTCCCTAACAAAAAATAATAAGCTCCTCACTTTAAAATACGGTCCTCCTAAACAAAAAAACATTAGTTGTCTTTGAAATTCAAAACGGGTCCATTTTAGTCCTTTTGAAGGATTAATATGGGTCTTTTTTTGAATTTATGAAGAACCAAAATTTTAACTAAATGGATCCACTTTGAATTTCTTACGAACCTCGAAACTATTTTTTTTTTTGTAAATGACTAAAATGAGAATTATATTTTTTGTTAGGGACTTAAAAATGTATTTACTCTACTTTTTATTGAAGTAGGAATTTTTTTTGGAGGGGTAAATGTTTTTTTATCTCTTAAGGGGCATTCGATAGAAGAGAAAAAAAAATTACCGTGAAAAAATAATTTTTCAAAAATATAGTAGGAAATTATTTTTCCTGATAAGTTATTAAAATGTGTTTGGTAGGCCAAAATTTATCCGGAAATGTTAATTTAGTTTTACTAATACTATATCATAATTTTCCCACAAGAGAAAAAAAAAACTTTCCACCTCATCAATGCTAATCTTTCATAACAATTCTATGTGCAAATTTCTCCGCTCCGCCTTACTTTTACTTTTCCTCCTGCCAAACATGGCAAATGATTTTCTTCACCCTACTTTCTTGGTATAAAAAAATTTTCACCTCCTACCAAAGATCACCTTAGTATAATTTAACTGGTTTATTTAAAGTTAGGGTTTTTTTTTAACTAGCTTATTTATGTCAGGTTTTTATTATTCTTTCTTTCGTCTTTGTTTATTTGAGATTTTGGGTTTTTGTTTGTTCCTTCAAAATTAACAGAAGAGAGAACACTATCTGAGGACCAGAGAAGAACTGACGGAAAACAACAACTTGCTCCGTGGGGTAAGCTTTTTTTTTTTTCTTTTTTGTTTTATTAATGGCAAGTGATAGCAGCTAGAAAATATTTGGGGCTTTTTCTGAATTTTCGAATCCCTTTAAATTTCCACTTTTTTTTTTTTTACGAAAGATAAAATTATTGCTTATTGATTCTGGTTGATATGTGAAAATCCAAACAGGAGATAAAGAATGTGAAGGGTTATTTTGACCAGCTCAAGGAAAACATTTGAAGAGAAACAATAGCTATGACTAGTAGCACAGTAATTGTTCTGATGCTTGCACGAAAGAGACCTAAAATTTGAAAGTTCGTATTTGTAAACGAAGAGAAAATTTGAAAGTGTAAGGTGGTTTTTTCGAATTATGAATCCCAAAAGTATGGTAGAAAAGTCAATTTTCCTAAAATGTTATCAAAAAATTATTTGATAGGTTAAAATATTATTAAAATTTTGTTTAAAAAAAGTGTAAAATTTTCCTAACGGGGATTTCAAGAATATAATCCCTCTGATGGTATTTTTGAATGACATTTTGGAAGAAAATTGTACACAAAACAAAATTTCGAGAAAAATTTCAAAAACCTTATATCGAATGTGAGTCAATAGATTTATCACTGTCACTCTCCCTCATCTCCCAAATTCTGGGAAAATTTTCAGAAACTTTATACCAAACGTGAATAAATAGGTTTATCATTGTCACTCTTTCGAAATTCTCAAAAAACTTCCCCCCCCCCTCCCCCGCGGACTGCTACTAATCACGATCATTATGGGATACATTGGAGGCTCAAAAATTTAAGCCAAATTTTTTCACAAAAGAAGATCATGACTGTTTACTCTCCAATATGCAAACATGCATAGAGGACAGCATGGATGTGCCTTGGTACACCATGTTTGTAGTGGCTGTTTGGAGACTTTGGCAGTGGAGAAATAATAAAATGCATGGGGTCCAAGGGCAATCAGGATCTCAATCACTTCTGTATCTGTCAATATGCAAATGAGGTTTGGTAAATTTAAAAAAAAAAAAAAAAAATAGGAATGGTGGTCGCCCTACAAGAAGAGAGGAGTTTTTAGTTTCTTGGAAATTTCCTTAAATTTGGTGGGTTAAATTAAATATTGATGGTGCTATTAAGGGGAACATGGGAATGGCAGCTTGTGGGGGAGTAATTAAAGATTGTATTGGACAATGGCTGAATGGGTTCTCTTATCATGTTGGCAATTGTAATACTAATGTGGCTGAACTATGGGGGATATTGAAGAGAATGGAATTGGCATGCGAAGGTGGATGGAGGAGAGTTATAATTGAAAGTGACTCTGAAGTGACAGTCATGTGGCTCATCCCTCTCATCTTGTGATTTGTATACGGGCATGAATGGACAGAGATTGGCAAGTGAAAGTAATTCACACATGCTCTCGAACCTCCCTTTTAGCGGAGATCAAGAAGACCTTTGTATTTTTTTGTCCCCTTCCCTTGGTATTCACTTAGGGTGTGTGTTGGGTGGTTTGTTGATGGTGGAAAATATAAGTTCTGATAGGGGATGTACCTCTGTTCTTGCAGAACAAAGATTCGTCCCTTAGTTCCAACCCAAGTGCGCAAGTGCACGCATCAAGTAATAAAGGGAGTATTAATGCCCAGATTATCGTTCCCACGAGGACAGAATGCTAATTATTGTTTTATCACTGTTTAATAAGAATGAAAATGAGAAGAAAAGTTAGTAAATGAACTGTCTGGTCAAACGTTCCCTACTGTCTTGACAACGTTCCTCAGGAACAGTAGGTTCAATCTGATGGCACACAATTGCTCGTTGCGTTATGTATGTGATCCTTCCTGTTTAGAAGAAGGTGAGATAATAATCATTGGAGTTTTTATAAGTACGAAATAAAATAACAACTACTAAAACAGAAATAACTATAATCAAGAGACAACAGGGTGGTGGTGAAAACAGTTTAACAGAAGGAACAGATTCACTGCTTCACTCTTAAAGGGGTTATTTTCTCTGCTCAAGACTTAGCACCTTTTGGCTTTGTCCCAGTTTCTTTGCTTGCCAACTCTGATTTCTCAGCTCATGGTCTAGATGGCTCACAAGTTTCCATATTCATATGGCTCCCTTGACTCCAACAGGTACTTAGTTCAGAACCTTAAAATGGACGAGTTAGCCCTTTATTCCTAAGGTGACCAGTAGCGTTTTTGCCATGACATCTACCTTCCCCCAATGGCTAAGATGTCTGAAATATCTTCCTTATGGAAGTTCCTTTCTCAGCATGTACCCAATTTCCATTGGCGCACAATGAATATAGCTTACTTAGCCAAAGAAATACACAAAAGCTTCAGTCAAGAGTTTTGAAAACAGTTCTTTAAGAGTTACACAGTTTACCCGTTCCACAGATAGTTCAGCTTATGGCTGATAGTTTAAACATAATTATTCTCAACTGAAATCACATAGACCCGAGATTCAGTCAAGAGATAACGATTGGAACGAAGAGAAAAATACTTATATTAATTTAAAAGACAGTTACAAAAAGAAACAGAAAATGGAGAAAGATGGGTATGTGCTCGTGAGGAGTCTTGATGGTTGTTTACAGAGAAGAGAAGAGGGGTTGTCACCTACAGTTACAACTTGAAATTAAACTAAGTTACTACTACTACTAAGTGATCTCTTCCTTTCGGACTGCAAACCCTGCAGGAGTCGATGATGTTTTTGTGTGAGGGTGGTTCTATTTATAGCTGGAAGAGAAGTGGCAAGACTGAAATTCCTTTGGAGCTAGTTGCTTGAATGAGGGGACTGGACTGTGGCAGCAGAGTGTGAAATTTGCGTGAATTGCTGGATGGGGCAAGATTTGGTGATGATTAGCCGTTGTTTGCAGACCTTCCCATGCTTTGCTTTTGTTTTCAGCCAATGAGAACTCTTGATTCTCTGCTCTTCACGTTTCCAGCTGCTCAGTTGGTGCACCGCCTTCCTTTTTAGAAGTCTTTAACTCTACGTTACCTGCAAAGTGTACAGGAGCATTAAATGAAGGGAGCAGGTGCATTAAATGTGTCTCAGTCTGTTCCCCTTTTAATATATTTTAAAGGAATACGTTATCATTCGTTCCCCCAATGTGTTTTTGTCACAAATGTGTAAAACAAGTGTTTTTCATGCTGAAGTTGCTCATCAGATGAGGGAACGTATGGCGTTTTTCCATCAAAATGGGCTTAGATGGGAACGAATTTGCATCCCATCAAACACCCCAAAACTAAATTGTTGGTTGTTCTCAAACAACTCAGAAATATTGTATTGGTCTGCTCAATTTAAGAGAATAGCATAACAGAAAGGAACTTGAGCCAGTGAGCAACCATGAACTTTTCAGAAAATGAACTACTCTCCATAGTAAACAGTGAGAGGATTCTGTTCCCAGATAAGAGAAGGTTGCTGATATTTTGTCTCACTGTCACTCATAGGTTGGTGTTTGCTCTGTCCATTCCTGGATGTGATTCTTCAGAACTTGCCTTTCTGTTGTGTTCCTATGAAGTACAGCTGTCTTCCGTTCCAAGGATCTTTGATGGATAAGTGTATGAAATTGTGGACGAAATGGTTGTTTGACTTGTGGAACCAAGGAACTTTTAGCTTTTGTGCTTTTGAATTTTGGACTTTTCTGTTTTGAGGGAAC
Source organism: Gastrolobium bilobum (assembly GCF_033153095.1). NCBI lineage: Eukaryota > Viridiplantae > Streptophyta > Magnoliopsida > Fabales > Fabaceae > Gastrolobium > Gastrolobium bilobum. The sequence goes on along the minus strand of NW_026895184.1, from coordinate 4,640 downwards.
ACCTTTTCTTGAACCTTTTTCCCCCTTTGGAGGAAGGTTTTCTTGTTTGTTTTGAATTCTTTTGAATGACTGTTCCCCTTTTTCTTTGTTTTTCTTCTGTCCTTTTTGTTCATTGTTGAGTACGTTCCTTGTCCCTTTTGATCGACCAGATGGTGTATGATGAAGGTGAGGTGGGGGTGTGATCTTTGTTTGATCCTTGGCAGAGGAGTTCAACTGTTCTTCAGCAGTACTATCAGCATCGAGGCAAGTTGAGAAGTTTCATTGTGGTTACCCCTCAGGAACGCTCTCAAAAGTAGGTATTTGGCATTTTCCGTTCCTTACCAGTTTGAGTTCACACAGATCATCTTCTTTCAAAAATCTAAGGATTAAATCTCCTGCACTGTTTCTATTTTCAAGTACTCAGAGAAAGAACAAGCATGATTAGTCAGTGACTTTGTGTTTCATGTATGTTAGCTAATCCAAAAGAATTGGGCAGTCTTAATACTATAACTGAAATGCATGTATATACCAAACAGTTTGATAAAAAAAAGTTTTTTTCATTGCAAAAAGATTAATTACAAGGGAACGAAAAGAAACTAAATTAAAAGCATAACTGAAAACAAACTAAGCTAAGATAAATAGGAGGGTTTCTCTTTTTCATTGTGGAGGTCTCTTGTCCCAAGGGTTCCTCTTTGCAGCTTCAGCTTCCTTGGCTTCATCAATCTCCTCCTGTGTCAATGGTCTCCTTCTGAGCAGATCTTGCAATCTGTGGACTTCATTTACAAGGAGCCATTTCTCAGCATCCTTCAGTAGATCGCTGATGATTGCAACCAGGGAGTTGATGGTGGATCTCATCATGGTTCTGCCAGTGCGAAAATGGATGACTTGTTTTCAACATCCAGCAGTCTCATTTCCAACTCATGAATCCTCTTCTCCAGGTACGTTCCAAAGGCCCTGATGGCTTCTTTGGTTTCTTACGTTCTTCAACTTGTTTGGAGATGAGCCTGTTGAGTAAGAGTTCTGCTGTGTGGTTGCGCAGAGAGTTGGAAAGGATTAGGGAGTTAGCTGCCTTAGCAATTTCTCCTTGGACTGCTTGGAGTGTTGATTTATATGATGCAGCACTGGCTTCCTTGATGGCTGCTTTTATGGTGCTGGGTTGTTGTTCTCTTTCTTCCTTCTGCTGTTCCTGAAAGGTGTTGAAGGCAGAGGAGAGTTGTGCCAGTCCGCCCCTTAGAGCCTGCAGCTCTGCATTAGTGCTTGCCATATCAAGTTGGGGGACGGATTTCTTTGCTGGAAGCCATTTTTCTAACCTCTCTCCCAGCATTTCAAAGATTTCAGCAATCCCAATTTGTGATTTTCTTCTAGCTGCGATGGGGATTGCTGCAGCAGGGGAGGAAGTAGGTTGCTTCTTCTGCTGGTTATTGCCAGTAGCACAAGGTATGACAGGTGTTGTGCTGGTGGTCTGGATGACGAGGGCATGGTCAAAGCTTGTTCCTCCACCAGTGGAGGAATTGCCATCCCTTCTTCTTCTGCCAAAGCTCTGGCAAGAGCTTCGTCCCCATATGTATCGGGACGGATGACAAGAAATGACAGAGGGCCCCCTAGATTAATCTGCCTAGGGCCTGTTGTCTTTTCTTTCTTCTTAGGGGGTTCTATGAGAATCCCCTTTCCTTTGTCATTTTTCTTTTGTGGCTGAGCCTCTTGCTCAGCCACTGATGTCTCTGTAGCAGGTGCTGCTTCTTTGTCTTTCTGTCCCTCTCCTTTTTGTTGCCTAGGAGAGGGTTGAGGGGTGATTTGATGTGGTGGAGAGTGAGCAGGTGGTGGGATGGAATGTCAGAAAATGTAGAGTCTGAGCTGCTTGGGGACGTCTCCTTTGAAGCTGGTTTTGGTGCTGACATTCTGCCAGCCTTCAGCCTTTTTGCCAAAGGCTCATTGTCTTCACTCTCCTGGTCAGAGAGGGTGATAGGCTTTGCAGAGGATGCTCCCTCTGGCCTATTGCTATTGAGGACCCTCTTTATCCTCTAACTTGATCGTTCCCCCTTTCTTGGGGGAGGTTTGGCAGGAGATTTCTTCTTGTCCTGCTTGCCATCAGTAGCATCAGGGGCATCTTTCTTCACCTTGGTAGGAGGAGGGATGGTTCTTCTGGCTGGAACGTGGCCAGAGGAAGAGGATTTTGTAGGAGTGGTCTTGGTGGTCTTCTTCAGTGAGGCCACAGATGTTTCCTCCTCACTATCTCTGGTGGGGGAACGTCTGAGATTGGCAGGAATAGGTTGGGTGGTGTCAATGTAGGTGCTTTTAAGACCGTTCCAGGTCTTTGCATCAATGATAGATGCCACCTTCCTGATGTCATTTGGGTGTTCCTCTACACTAGCTCTCCTGCAGAGTTTGGTGATGGGGCTGGGGAGGAAGACCTTAGTCTTCCTTATGCCCCTCTGCAAGCTGTTGTAGATGAGGGTTACTGCATCAAAACGGATGTGCTTGATGATGCAGTAAATTTGAACTTGAAGTCCCCAGCTAGCAGAGGCTTCATGAGAGGTGGGGGTGATGTTGGAGTTGGCAAACAGTTCCCAGAACCTGGCTATGTCCCTCATGCTTCCCTTGCAGAGGGACCCTTTGTAGTAAACGGGGTTCCTGATGGCCACTGTATCCTTTAGGACCCCCAAAAATTTGGATTCTTCCCTACTGTCCAAGTACTTCTGGTATGGACAGCTGGTGACGGTGGGAAGGTGGAGTACTTCCTGGACATCAGCGGGGGCAAATGATACTTGTTTTCCCCTCACTGTGACCACATCAGGTGCCTCCTCTTCAGGCAGCCTTCTCGTCTGTTATAGGAATTCTCCTACCCAGTTCAAGTTCAACTCACGGTCATCAGTGGCGAAAAGCAACCACCGAAGTTTGTCCAGTGATTTCTTCACAAATGGAGGTAGAACCACTTTGTCCTGATGCAGAGAAATGTTCCTTTCTGGATACAGAATGATTGTGGGTTCAGTGAGCTCTAGTTCTTCGCCGCGGTTGGCTACAAGGATCACTTTAAATGAGAGCTTAGTCATTTTGTTCAGAAAGGGAGTTAGGGCGCAAATGCAGGATGGATAAAAGGGTTCTGAGTTGAATGGAAGTAGTAGAACTTGAAGAAATCAGAGAACGAGTTTAAATAGACTGTGGGGGAGAAAATGAATGATTTCTGGGACGTGGAGGTTAAGGAGAAGAGGTTGAGGAGGTAGTGGAATGGGGACGTTACAGAACGAGTGGTCAGCAGTAGGTGACCAGTTACTGATGGGATGAGTGTGAGAAGATGGAACGGTTTAGGTCAAGACGTGTGAGAGAGGGAAAAGGAAAGGGTGCAGTTGTCTTAATGGTTGAGGAGACGGTTGCTTTTTCTGCGCGCGTTTCCAAGAATTGCAATGAATGCAAATTGGATATGGCTGCGTATCTTTTTAAGTGACTCAGCAGGGACAGGTGTCCCAGTCACTCTTATCTCCTAACCCAGGGAATGTTCCCTTTGTCTTTTCCTAACTAATAAATAAATAACTAACTGAAATCAATAATAAGAAAATATGCAATAGTGAGGACTAAGTAAGGAAAAAGGAACGGACTAACCTATCACCTATTATTTAATAAATCTAAATGAACAAAATATTTAAGTACATCTATATAATTTTTTTTATATTGGGATTGTGTGGTCAGGGACCACCCCAAAACTACGTTCCTGGAATGGAACGTATTTTATTTGGACTTTTGGAGAGGAACATCAGACGTTCCCTCCTTTTTGGGAGCTATGTGGTTGATATCAACCACCCCAAAACTTTTCTCTTTGTCAGAGAGCAAATGTATCTACCGGGTTGCCTCCCAGTCAGCACTTAGTTTAATGTCTTTAGCTAGACATGGTACTTACCTCTTAAGTGGATTCAGAAGTGGTTGAGGGAACCTCAGTGTCCCCTGGTAGTGATCCTGGTGTTCTGGTTTGAAGGTTGGCAGCAATCTACCCCAGATGGGATTCAATGTTCCTGACCACTGCATCATTCCTGATGACATATTCCTTGACATAGTTTTCCAAGGTGTTGATGCGCTGGTCATCTCTGTGGAACGAAACGTAGTTGTTTCTTCTTTGTTCAAACGTTCCACTGTTGCTACCTTGCTGATACTGCTGCTGGCTGTTGTTGAATGGCCTCTGGTTAATGGGTGGCCTCCATTTGGGTGTTATGGTTCTGATCCTTAATGATAGTTCCTCAAGGGCTTCGATTTGTATTACGTCCTGCTGGTTGGTTGTCTTTGGTGAAGTTCTTGTTGCCAAAATTTTCTGCATAACACACCAATGCAGTGGAGGGGCAGTCTGTTGAGTCATGAAGGTCACCACATGCTGAACATGGTTCTGTTTCAGTTGTTGTGAGTTGTAAGACTTCCATCCTTGGTGTTGTTTGGTCAGCCCTCAGGTTCTTCACTTCATTCATGAGTTATGCCAGCTGGGCTTCCATGGCTGTTTGTTTATCCAGTTCTAGCATGTCTGGCTTCCTCACTGGGCTCACTCTGTCTATTGGCCATTGGAGACATCTTTCAGCAGTCCCTTCTATGATTTCGTACCTTGATTCAAGTGTTCCTGTAAAGAAATATCCTCTTGCAGCAAAATCTAAGTGAGATTGAGAAATATGGTCAAGTCCCTTATA
>NW_026895183.1:0-14491 GCF_033153095.1 Gastrolobium bilobum | reverse complement strand
TTTTTTTTTATTGATAATACAATGGATGTTCGATTGTGTGCTTTTGTTTCTGTCTGCCCAGACATCTTATTATTGGACTATTAACTGGTTTTTTTTTTTTTTTGATTTTGTCTAGTTGAGTTTGTTAGTTTTTTCAGTTGGTGTTTTATTTAACAAAACTAACATTGGATATATTTAGATATGTGGGTTTTTCAATATTTTTCGCAATATTTACTGGTTCTTTCGTTTTTTTTTCGCAATATTTAGATGTTGGTTTCGATTGGAATGATAACATGTTGGTTTTTCATCATGTTGAAGATGATGAAAAAGCTGAAAAGATGGAAGATGATGAGGATGAAGCTTTTGAGGAGATGGAAGAAGATGAATATGAAAGCTGAGAAGATGGAAGAAGATGAGGATGAAAATGAGGATGAAGCTGAGAAGATGGAAGAAGATGAAGATGAGGATGAAGCTGAGGAGATGGAAGAAGATGATGATAAAGATGATGAAAAAGCTGAGAAAATGGAAAAAGATGAGGATGAAGTTCATGAAGAACTTGAGAAAGGTCTTAACCAAGAGGACCGATCAACCCAAAAGCAGTCTCGGGTTGTTTGGACCGAAGAGCTACATCGGTCGGTGTTTTGTGGCCGCTGTTAATGACTTGGGTGTTGACAGTAAGTTATTCACTCTTTCTCTACAATGCAAAGTAGTTGTTATCTTAATTGTTATTAGTTGCTACAATTGGTCAATCAATTGATGTTTCTGCTTTATTTTAGCAATACTTTTATTATATTTTTGTGTAGAAAAAGCAATCAAATCCTAATAATATTACAATGTGAAAACTAGCTCCATCACTTCTTTGCAAACTTTACCTCCACAAGTGTCTTCACATCCACTGCCCAGAATCCAACCATAATTCTTCGAACATCTTCTAAAACCAGAGACTTGGATATATAATTTCTGTCATAATATTGGAATCTGCACCAAAATAAAAAATGGCTTCTCTGTTGTTAATACTGAACAAATCAAAATTCAAATTTTCCTTAATTCGATCATGATTAATTTGGTCTCATGAGAGCTGGAAGCTGCCCAATTGGTCCCAACTGTGTCTTCCATTCGCTGCAAAAAATGGAACAATGATGCCTTTTTCATTCCTGTGAAAACTCTAGGTTTTTTTTTTGTATTGCAAAAGTATATGTTTGCTGTATTTTTCCAATTGCTGTATTTTTTTGTTCAACATTATTTTGAATGCTTTCTCAAATACTCTTCCTAATATGTAGTGCACTGGAGTAGATGTCATGGCATTATTGTTAATGAAGTCTGACACATTTGTATGTTCTTTTGATTGCAGAGGTTGTACCTAGAAAAATTCTTAAATTGATGAAGGCTGAGAAGCATCTTACAGGGCGCATGTGGCCAGCCATATGCAGGTATTTTTTTCTTTTCCTTTCTGCTTTAATTTCATAAAACCATAGTTTTTCATTTATAGAACTTTATTTGTTTTTTTAATTGCTGCAGAAATAAAGACTTCGACTGAAAAGAATCAGGTCTAACGCAACCCAACAAGTCAGTCCTTTTAAATATCCTCTTCATCTGGTGAGATGATTAGTCCTAGGCAAACAAGTAATATTGTGCCATTTCAGGGGTTGGCTGACCAAAGCCAGGATGGCAGTTATGCTTCACATCTTACCAATTTAAGCTCAATAGGCTCAATCTTAAATGAAGACTTGGACTTGGACTTTATTTTCACTATTGTTCTTGTTTGGTTAATAATTAGTCTGATCAACATCGACATTTTTTGTGAATGATTGAACAAGATTATTTGTAAAGACTGATGAATCTAATGTGGATGGAAAATTTAGCTTTCTAAAATTTTTGTGAATGATATCATAAGCATTTCTTCAAAATTATAAGGTTGTCTATTTATTTTTTTAGTCCTCTTTTCTAAATTTTAAAGGGAAAATATTTAGTTACAAAAAAAAAAGGGAAAATATTTTTTATTTTAAAGGACATGATTTTATATTATTCTAAATAAAATTATATCGTTTTAATATATATTTAATGATTTTTAATATTTTCTTTCCTCTGTATAATTAGAAGCAGAGAGACCTAAAATAAAAGTCATCTAATTTAAAATGACAATTAATTGTTTACAAAAAAAAATGACAATTAATTTTTCCAATTTAAAATGTGTAAATTTTATAAAAGGGTATGAGACACCGTGTAGGTGTGCATTTAAAACTCAGCAATACTTGTATTTTAGGAAAAAAAGGAAAAGAAGAAAGTTCACTTTAATTATGCATGTGTATGAGGTTAGCTGTGTATACTATGTAGGCTATTTGACCATTTTTGGGCTTTATCATGTGTATTTTCACAGATGATCTTCAAGGTAAAGTGGCTGGGATTGAAAGTGTAAATTATCTCGAATCCAGTACTTGATTCTTGAAAGGTAAAAATGATTGAAATTATTAGGTGTGGTGGGACTTATGCTATCCGCTAGGGGTGATAATAAGGCCAAGGGCCTATCAGGGGCCTTAGGCCCGACCCGTTTCGGCTCGGCTCGTCTTTTTTTATTATTAAGCCCAGACTTATACTCATGCAAAAGCTTTTTTATTTAAAAGGCCTCAGGCTTTCATAGCCAAGCCCGGCCTTGAAGCCTTGGAGGCTGGCCCGTATACATTAAATTTATTTATTTTTTATATTTTTATATTAATCATTTCAACATCCTTTTCTCAGTTTTCTGTCTCTGCTCTATCTCTTCTCCCCGATCTAAGTCATCGTCCCACCAACAGGTAAATGAAGTCATGTTCATCATCTATTTTTATAAGCCATGCGGATTCCACGGCTTATAATGATGCTTATGGCGGCGACCGTGGAAGAAAAATTAATGTAAAATGTGGAAGAAAATTTATTGGTGGGGTTCAAATCTAGTGTAAAAAATCTAGAATATTAAGAAATGTGGAAGAAAATTTAATGTAAAAAATCTAGAATGTGGAAGAAAATTAAGGAAAAGCAACGTAAAATAAAGTAAAGGTGATGTTGTTATTTTGATTTTTTAATATTAATGTTTTTTTATTATAAAAGAAACAACTATTATTTTCTTACAAAAAAATACATATCAGTGCATGATTAATGGGCTGAATACGGCTACAAATTGGAATGTAAGGTTTTTATTTTTAATAAATAAACAGGCCACAGGCTTGAGACAGGCTTTTATTTTTTGTAAACGAACCAGGCCACAAGCTAATATTATATTCGTAACAGGTAACAGGCTAAGGCCAGTCTGACACGTTTAAATACAGGCTTGGCCCGTTAAGATCAAAGCTCGGCTCGGCTCGGCCCGTTAACACCCCTACTATCTGCCACATGATCTTTCTCATTTTTGGTGTTTATTTTTCAAACGTCCTTTTATTTTTCCATTTGGATGGTTTATATTTCTATCTAAGTTTTGAATTTCGATGATGCAGATTCTGCAAAGGACAGAGATATTTTCTGAATTCACTGTCCCCATCCTTTACTTTCACCTCAACTTCATCAAGCACTTTCATAACTCATAGCTATATGTTGAATTGCGAATTGGGTCAACCACATTCCGCTATGGTGGGATGATAGAAAATAATGACAAAGGAAAGAAGCTAGACGAAAATTGCTAATGAAATCAACAGCTAAATAAAATAAAGGCAATAATGGTGAATCTCATACCATTGAAAAGAAGCCTAAAGCTATTTTGTTGGTTATTACTCTAAAGTAGCAAATGCATAATTAATGTAACGAATTTATGTTAAAGTGAGGAATAACAAAGTGGCAATAGTTTTCCTAGTTTCTCATGTTGCAGAAGAAATTATTCCTCTTCTGCATACCCATTAAATATACGGGACTCATTATATTAAAGAAAAAAGATGGATGAGACATTTTTATGAGTCTGTAATAGGGGAATAGTTTCTCCGGAGAAATCAATTTCCATTCAATTATATGACAACATGGTTTATTTTATCTCATTGATTGCTTGTCTTGGAGGATTACGTAAAGATTTTTTGTTCTTTCCATTATAGTTGATTATATAGTGTAGAAGTTGGGAGCGGTAGATGGATCAGGGATGGAAATTTCAGATAAGGTTTTGGTGATGCCTGTTTGCTACTGTCACAATTTTAATTAATGACAAATGATTGACTTATATGAAATTTTGGCTCGTGGACAGGCCCTATCTCGTGGGATTATATAAGTTTTTGGCTCATGCAGGCTTTTTTATTTGTAGGATTTTTTGCCTTAACTCGTGCGAGCTAGGGCCTAACAGGAAGAGATAGCCTGTTTTGATGACTCTACTTTATATGTAAATTTAGGGGTGACAATATGGGTTGAGCACGACGGCAGTGGCGGAGCCAGCATGACATGTTAGCAAGTGCCAAAAAATTCAGCTAGTGCCCAAATAGCTACGGTTCTTTGGCTACGACCAAAACGTGGCTAATTTTCAAAAAATTTGAACAGAATTTGCTACTTTTCAAATGTAGCTAAATGAACGTGGCTAAATAAGCCAGTGCCAAGGCAACTGTAGGCCACAACGTGGCTCCGCCACTGCCCGGCGGGTCAACCCGCCAAAACGGGACGAGTTGGGTTGAGATTTTCAACCCACCAACCCACTTCAACCTGCCCCGCCTAGAAGTGGGTCAAAACGGGTTGACCCGTCGGGTTATATATATATATATTTTACAATTAAGTAGTATTTCATTTGTCATTAAATTTTTGTGATATCCAATTTTTTTTTTACATTAGTACTTCTTAGAAAAAATAAAGAATAAGTTCCTAAAGAATGTTTTGACAAATATTAGTATACATTTAAGATTGAGATTGAGAAAAATTAAAAGAAGTGTGAAATAAAATAAAATAATATTAGAAAAATTAATAAAATATAATTTATTTTTAAATTTTAATTATTTATTTTTTTAATTGACGGGTTGGTGGGTTGACCCGCCAACCCACCATAAAACGGGGTGAGTTCATTTTTCCCACCCATATTTAATGGCGGGTTAACCCGCTCTGTCCCGTTTTTGGCGGGTTGGTGGCGGGGCGGGGCGGGCCAACCAACGTTAAAAGCATGTTTATAGTACTCACATTTAATCAACAACGAAAAACCATTGTTAAAAGTAGGGGGTGTAAATAGGCTGGATAGAGATAGGCTTTAGCTTGTCACGCCCAAATTATAAATTTAGCATGACGTATATTTAAAAAACAAAAGTCTTGACATAGACTTGTTAGCCTGTTTAAGCCTACAAGACGTTCAATAATTAAAGAAAATAATTAAATAATATAATTTTATTATTCAAAACCATTAAAAGAATAATTTATTTATTTAATTTAAAATAAATAATATAAAATAGGTCGGCCTATAAGTTTATAGGCCCTCTATGTAAAAGAAAGTCTATGAGATACTTTCTAAATAATTTTTTTAAGATCCGAAACTGTTCTATAATTTAATTCTTTCATTGAGTAGTTAATAATAATAATTTATTCCCCCCTCCTCTCCTTCTACGGTAGTATAGTATAGGATATAGAATCAGATATATTAATTAGCATTTTAATTAACATTTATTTATTTAAAATTAAGAAATCCCTCCCTCCTCGATGTATGTAAGTGACAAAACAAAGATGGATTGGATATTTGGATTGGATTGGGCCAAAAACAAAACAAAACAAAGATGATGCTGCTGAAAATAACACCCGACCCAAGTCCATTCATTGCATTGCTTTTACTCAGTGTAGTGTAGTGTCTGATTGTCAAGTCAAGTGTGGCCCTATCCAATGCAAATCAATGTAATGTGCTTTGGACACTTGACCACGCGCGCGCTTTTTAGCAGGTAATCTATAATAATTTGATTTCTGCACAAATATTAAAGTTTAAAGTTTTATTATAATTAATTAAAGATGGATTGGATTGGGCCAAAACAAAACTGATCAAAATAACCAACCATTGCTCTTAGTCTCTCTCACCTCTCAATGCATAATCCGAAACATACAGATGCAGTCCAGCTTAAAAAAGACACTGAACAGAGGCATTTCTCCTCTTGATGGCACCCGACTCTGAGCCTCTTGAGTTGAGATTCTTCTCAAAAATCTTCCTTTACTTGCTGCTGAGGATAAGGTAACTTCCGATACCATACCATACCTTTATTTTTTCTTAAATCCTCATTATTAATACTGTACGTCATGTATTTGTTTGTGCTCTATAGTCTATGGTTTATTCATTGTATCTGTATTGTTACTTTTGTTTGTAGTGATAAGTTTTTTATAACTGAATGAATCTTAGAAGCTCAGTTTCAGTTCACTCAGTATTATTACTTTGCCTCTGCTTTTAAAAAGTATATAAGAGGAGCTTAATAGTTGTTTAAGTTTAGTGTGTGATTAATTTAAAGAGAAGAAAATAAATAAAAAAATGGATTTGAAAAATTTCTTAATAAGATTGAAGTTTAATTGCGCTGTTTGTGTTACTTTATTTAGGGAATAGGAGAGATGCTAGACTACTGTTCTGTTGATCGAAGATCAGAGTCAGATCCTCAGAGCACCTAATGTTGTGATTTGACAAGAGAGATTTATAGGTTATTAATTGCACACTTCTTCTTTTTTTTGCTTCCTTGCTTCTCTCCTGAGCTCCTACCTTTCTCTCTCTCTCTCTCTCTCTACGTGTCTCTCTCTTTCACTCTCTCAAAATCTTGGCTTCTTAGGGAATTTTGAAGCTTTTTTTGTTTCCAAAAAATGATAGTGTTATTATATTAAAACTATCTAGCTGTGCTGTGTAGCACTGTATCATTCATTCACCTATTCTGTAGTCTATAATCCTTGTATCTTTTCCCCCAAAGAGAGTCCTTGCTACTGATATCGATGTATTCTCTTGTTTACTCGTACATATATGTTTTCATTGTTTAATTTTAATTTTCACTGGCATCTAGCTTAAACGTAAAAAATGTAATTTAATTGGGCGGGATTTAATTTAATTACACTCACTCATTCCTCTCTTTCTTCTCCCAACATCATTTTCTCAGTTTTCTGTCTCTGCTCTATCTCTTCTCCCCGATCTAAGTCATCGTCCCACCAACAGGTAAATGAAGTCATGTTCATCATCTATTTTTATAAGCCATGGGGATTCCACGGCTTATAATGATGCTTATGGCGGCGACCGTGGAAGAAAAATTAATGTAAAATGTGGAAGAAAATTTATTGGTGGGGTTCAAATCTAGTGTAAAAAATCTAGAATATTAAGAAATGTGGAAGAAAATTTAATGTAAAAAATCTAGAATGTGGAAGAAAATTAAGGAAAAGCAATGTAAAATAAAGTAAAGGTGATGTTGTTATTTTGATTTTTTAATATTAATGTTTTTTTATTATAAAAGAAACAACTATTATTTTCTTACAAAAAAATACATATCAGTGCATGATTAATGGGCTGAATACGGCTACAAATTGGAATGTAAGGTTTTTATTTTTAATAAATAAACAGGCCACAGGCTTGAGACAGGCTTTTATTTTTTTGTAAACGAACCAGGCCACAAGCTAATATTATATTCGTAACAGGTAACAGGCTAAGGCCAGTCTGACACGTTTAAATACAGGCTTGGCCCGTTAAGATCAAAGCTTGGCTCGGCTGGGCCCGTTAACACCCCTACTATCTGCCACATGATCTTTCTCATTTTTGGTGTTTATTTTTCAAACGTCCTTTTATTTTTCCATTTGGATGGTTTATATTTCTATCTAAGTTTTGAATTTCGATGATGCAGATTCTGCAAAGGACAGAGATATTTTCTGAATTCACTGTCCCCATCCTTTACTTTCACCTCAACTTCATCAAGCACTTTCATAACTCATAGCTATATGTTGAATTGCGAATTGGGTCAACCACATTCCGCTATGGTGGGATGATAGAAAATAATGACAAAGGAAAGAAGCTAGACGAAAATTGCTAATGAAATCAACAGCTAAATAAAATAAAGGCAATAATGGTGAATCTCAAACCATTGAAAAGAAGCCTAAAGCTATTTTGTTGGTTATTACTCTAAAGTAGCAAATGCATAATTAATGTAACGAATTTATGTTAAAGTGAGGAATAACAAAGTGGCAATAGTTTTCCTAGTTTCTCATGTTGCAGAAGAAATTATTCCTCTTCTGCATACCCATTAAATATACGGGACTCATTATATTAAAGAAAAAAGATGGATGAGACATTTTTATGAGTCTGTAATAGGGGAATAGTTTCTCCGGAGAAATCAATTTCCATTCAATTATATGACAACATGGTTTATTTTATCTCATTGATTGCTTGTCTTGGAGGATTACGTAAAGATTTTTTGTTCTTTCCATTATAGTTGATTATATAGTGTAGAAGTTGGGAGCGGTAGATGGATCAGGGATGGAAATTTCAGATAAGGTTTTGGTGATGCCTGTTTGCTACTGTCACAATTTTAATTAATGACAAATGATTGACTTATATGAAATTTTGGCTCGTGGACAGGCCCTATCTCGTGGGATTATATAAGTTTTTGGCTCATGCAGGCTTTTTTATTTGTAGGATTTTTTGCCTTAACTCGTGCGAGCTAGGGCCTAACAGGAAGAGATAGCCTGTTTTGATGACTCTACTTTATATGTAAATTTAGGGGTGACAATATGGGTTGAGCACGACGGCAGTGGCGGAGCCAGCATGACATGTTAGCAAGTGCCAAAAAATTCAGCTAGTGCCCAAATAGCTACGGTTCTTTGGCTACGACCAAAACGTGGCTAATTTTCAAAAAATTTGAACAGAATTTGCTACTTTTCAAATGTAGCTAAATGAACGTGGCTAAATAAGCCAGTGCCAAGGCAACTGTAGGCCACAACGTGCCCGGCGGGTCAACCCGCCAAAACGGGACGAGTTGGGTTGAGATTTTCAACCCACCAACCCACTTCAACCCGCCCCGCCTAGAAGTGGGTCAAAACGGGTTGACCCGTCGGGTTATATATATATATATATTTTACAATTAAGTAGTATTTCATTTGTCATTAAATTTTTGTGATATCCAATTTTTTTTTTACATTAGTACTTCTTAGAAAAAATAAAGAATAACAATTTTATTTATGACAAATGTTATCTTTATATGGAGACGAATGAGTTCCTAAAGAATGTTTTGACAAATATTAGTATACATTTAAGATTGAGATTGAGAAAAATTAAAAGAAGTGTGAAATAAAATAAAATAATATTAGAAAAATTAATAAAATATAATTTATTTTTAAATTTTAATTATTTATTTTTTTAATTGACGGGTTGGTGGGTTGACCCGCCAACCCACCATAAAACGGGGTGAGTTCATTTTTCCCACCCATATTTAATGGCGGGTTAACCCGCCCTGTCCCGTTTTTGGCGGGTTGGTGGCGGGGCGGGGCGGGCCAACCAACGTTAAAAGCATGTTTATAGTACTCACATTTAATCAACAACGAAAAACCATTGTTAAAAGTAGGGGGGTGTAAATAGGCTGGATAGAGATAGGCTTTAGCTTAAATAGGTCAGACACATGTAAAATACTTTAGGCATGGCCAGATTCGTTAGCTTGTGCACGCCCAAATTATAAATTTAGCATGACGTATATTTAAAAAACAAAAGTCTTGACATAGACTTGTTAGCCTGTTTAAGCCTACAAGACGTTCAAGAATTAAAGAAAATAATTAAAATAATATAATTTTATTATTCAAAACCATTAAAATAATAATTTATATATTTAATTTAAAATAAATAATATAAAATAGGTCGGCCTATAAGTTTATAGGCCCTCTATGTAAAAGAAAGTCTATGAGATACTTTCTAAATAATTTTTTAAGATCCGAAACTGTTCTATAATTTAATTCTTTCATTGAGTAGTTAATAATAATAATTTATTCCCCCCTCCTCTCCTTCTACGGTAGTATAGTATAGGATATAGAATCAGATATATTATTTAGCATTTTAATTAACATTTATTTATTTAGAATTAAGAAATCCCTCCCTCCTCGATGTATGTAAGTGACAAAACAAAGATGGATTGGATATTTGGATTGGATTGGGCCCAAAACAAAACAAAACAAAGATGATGCTGCTGAAAATAACACCCGACCCAAGTCCATTCATTGCATTGCTTTTACTCAGTGTAGTGTAGTGTCTGATTGTCAAGTCAAGTGTGGCCCTCTCCAATGCAAATCAATGTAATGTGCTTTGGACACTTGACCACGCGCGCGCTTTTTAGCAGGTAATCTATAATAATTTGATTTCAGCGCAAATATTATAATTTAAAGTTTTATTATAATTAATTAAAGATGGATTGGATTGGGCCAAAAAAAACTGATCAAAATAACCAACCATTGCTCTTAGTCTCTCTCACCTCTCAATGCATAATCCGAAACATGCAGATGCAGTCTCATCTCAGATCACAAATTTACAATTTACAATTTTCAAAGATTTTTCATCTAAAATTGGGCGGGATTTAATTTAATAACACTCACTCATTCCTCTCTTTCTTCTCTCTCTCTCTCTCTCTCTCTCTCTCTCTCTCTCTCTCTCTCTTCTCCACCAAAGAAAAACCCTAAGCCTAGCCCCCTTCTCTTCTCTTCTCTTCTCTTCAATCAAGCTCAGCTCATATCACAATAACAATACTGTTGAAGATCTTGTTCAACAAGATAAGCTACCAACTACAAGCAGCTCCTCAACTCACAGGAAAGGAACTTTCTTTCGCCTCTGCTTTTATTTCATTTCATTTCATTTCGTTGGTTCTACCATTTATTTTAAGTGTGTTATTGCATTTTTTTCTTTTTTCTTTTTGTTTCAGCGACCATAAAACATGTATTTTTATTTGTATTTGTAGCTCAGCTTAAAAAAGACACTGAACAGAGGCATTTCTCCTCTTGATGGCACCCGACTCTGAGCCTCTTGAGTCGAGATTCTTCTCAAAAATCTTCCTTTACTTGCTGCTGAGGATAAGGTAACTTCCGATACCATACCATACCATACCTTTATTTTTTCTTAAATCCTCATTATTAATACTATATGTCATGTATTTGTTTGTGCTCTATAGTCTATGGTTTATTCATTGTATCTGTATTGTTACTTTTGTTTGTAGTGATAAGTTTTTTATAACTGAATGAATCTTAGAAGCTCAGTTTCAGTTCACTCAGTATTATTACTTTGCCTCTGCTTTTAAAAAGTATATAAGAGGAGCTTAATAGTTGTTTAAGTTTAGTGTGTGATTAATTTAAAGAGAAGAAAATAAATAAAAAAATGGATTTGAAAAATTTCTTAATAAGATTGAAGTTTAATTGCGCTGTTTGTGTTACTTTATTTAGGGAATAGGAGAGATGTTAGACTACTGTTCTGTTGATCGAAGATCAGAGTCAGATCCTCAGAGCACCTAATGTTGTGATTTGACAAGAGAGCTTTATTGGTTATTAATTGCGCACTTCTTCTTTTTTTTGCTTCCTTGCTTCTCTCCTGAGCTCCTACCTTTCTCTCTCTCTCTCTCTCTCGTGTCTCTCTTTCACTTTCTCAAAATCTTGTTCTTAGGGAATCTCTCTTTTTGTTTCTCAAAATCTTGGCTTCTTAGGGAATTTTGAAGCTTTTTTTGTTTCCAAAAAATGATAGTGTTATTATATTAAAACTATCTAGCTGTGCTGTGTAGCACTGTATCATTCATTCACCTATTCTGTAGTCTATAATCCTTGTATCTTTTCCCCCAAAGAGAGTCCTTGCTACTGATATCGATGTATTCTCTTGTTTACTCGTACATATATGTTTTCATTGTTTAATTTTAATTTTCACTGGCATCTAGCTTAAACGTAAAAAATGTAATTTAATTGGGCGGGATTTAATTTAATTACACTCACTCATTCCTCTCTTTCTTCTCCCTCTCTCTCTTCTCCACCAAAGAAAAACCCTAAGCCCCCTCTTCTCTTCTCTTCTCACCCTTCAATCAAATCACAAAAATGGTTGGTTACCTTTTCTTTTCGTTATCTTCTCTTCCTTCTAAACAAACGATTCATTGAATCTGACTTGAATGAATGTTCTTCTTCAAGTTTTCTTTCTTTCTTTCAATCAAATCACAAAAATGGTGGTTACCTTTGGCCGATGCTCAGCTCAACTCACAATAACAATACTGTTGAAGATCTTGTTCAACAAGATAAGCTACCAACTACGAGCAGCAGCTCAACTCACAGGAAAGGAACTTTCTTTCGCCTCTGCTTTCATTTCATTGGTTCTTCCATTTATTTTAAGTGTGTTATTGCGTTTTTTTTCTTTCTTTCTTTTTTGTTTCAGCGACCATAAAACATGTATTTCTTTTTGTATTTGTAGCTCAGCTCAAAAAAGACACTGAATAGAGGCATTTATGAGCTAGTCCTCTTGATGGCCCCCGACACTGAGCCTCTTGAGTTTAGATTCTTCTCAATAATCTTCCTTTACTTGCTGCTGAATGCTGAGGATAAGGTAATTTCCCCTCCATACCATGCCATACCTTTATTTTTTCTTAAATCCTCATTATTAATATTGTACGTGTCATGTATGTATATTTGTTTGTGCTCTATGATGGTTCATTCATTGTATCTGTCTGTATTATTACTTTTGTTTATAGTGTTAAGTTTCTTATATATAACTGAATGAATCTTAGAAGCTCTGTTTCGGTTCACTCACTATTATTACTTTTTGCCTCTGCTTTTAAAAACATGCATGTATATAAGAGGAGGTTAATTAATAGTTGTTTAAGTTTAGTGTGTGATTAATTTGAAGAGAAGAAAATAAATAAATAAATGAATTTGAAAAATTTCTTAATAAGATTGAAGTTTAATTGCACTGTTTGTGTTACTTTATTTGGGGAATAGGAGAGATGCTAGACTACTGTTCTGTTGATCAGAGATCAGAGTCAGAGTCAGATCCTCAGAGCACCTAATTTGTGATTTGACAAGAGAGCTTTATTTGGTTCCTTGCATCTCTCCTGAGCTTTTCCACTTCCTACCTTTCTATACGTGTCTCTCTCTTTCACCTTTCTCAAAAACTTGGCTTCTTATGGAATTTTGAATCTTTTTTCTTTCCAAAAATAATAGTGTGATATTGTCAAATTATTAATAAAGATTGAAGATGAAGAATATTATTATTATTTTTTTTAAATTCTAAACATATTAAATAGTATATCATTTTTTTTAATTTTAAACAATTGTAGTTAAAATCCCTGCTGCTATGACTCCATTGATTATTATATTAAAACTATCTAGCTGTGCTGTGTAGCCCTGTATCATTCATTCACCTATTCTGTAGTTTATAATCTCTGGTGTCATGCATAGTCTTTCGCTTTTTCCCTACAGAGGGAGTCCCTTGCTCCTGATATCGATGTATTCTCTTGTTTATAAGGATGGTAGTATGAGATTAAAGTTTATTTGGGGAATAGGAGAGAGATACTACTGTTCTGTTGATCAGAGATCAGAGCCATTAATTGCTTTTGTCAGTCCTCATTTCACCTAATGTGAAAGTTGTGATTTGACAATAGAGCTTGCTTTTATTTTTTTGCGTCCACTCTTCTCTCTTGAGCTTTTCCGCTTCCTACCTTTCTATCTCTACGTGTCTCTCTCTTTCACCTTTCTCAAAAACTTATTGCTGCGATCTGTCCATTCTCTCTCACTTTACATTATCTTTGGACTCTCATTTCACTTCCATAGATCCATTGTGTTCAGTTCACCGAAACCGCCACCACCTACCCCATTATATTACAGATCAGAACCACTCTCTTCTTTGCATGTGCACCCAACAAACAACTAGTGTTTTTTTACATGATAATGATGAGGCGTTTCAAAATAGTGTTTATGTTATTGTTTTCTCAAAACATTTCCAGAGAAAATAGTAAACACTATTTTCTCTGGAAATGTTTTAAGGAGGTAATAATGGAGCGGAGCAGAACCAAATATACCAAGGTCCTGCCAGTGTTCTGTGGTGTAGATCCCTCAGAAGTATTTCATCAAACAACTGAAGTAGTCACCTCTCTGGTAAGTAAGTACCTCTTCTTCATTCTGTATTATGTTGTGATTGTGGGGACACAACCAATAGAACTATAAGATTGTCTTCTCTCAATCTTCTTTGCATTTCTGTTTTTTTTTTGGGGGGGGGTAAATAATGTTCATTGCATTTTAATTCTCGTTTAAGAGTCTGTTGAATTTTTTCCAAATGGTGGTATCAAGGTCTTTGTAAATGCTTCTTCTCAAGCTTTCTTCTGTTACTCTTGTTTAAAAGATGTTAGCATTTAGTAAAGCCAATTTTTTAATAAATATTATTATGATTATATTTATTTTAGTGTGAATCGCGGGTTTTTTTATTAAATTAATCAAAGTAATTAGTCAAACTATAATGAATTATATATATATATATATATATATATATATATATATATATTGTGATGAATTTTTTCTCAACCCAATCATGTCTCATATTTTTAATAATTAAAATGAATTTTATTTCCTTAAAATTATAATATATATTTCTCAGCTG